>NW_025935419.1:0-777 GCF_000764305.2 Hyalella azteca | reverse complement strand
AATTTTCTTTCGATAACCTGCATTTAGCTCGAGTATCTAATATTAATTTCAGAATAATTATTTCTCAATATACACAATCGTTGTAGAAATATTTTTCCTTCTAGTGAAATTTAATAATGCATAAAGCATTTGACCAAAAGTAACATTTAGGTTTGTAAATGACCAGTAATTGAAACGAATAAGTCTCAGATTTCAGATAACATTTCTATGCATATTGTCTTCAGCTTATTAATTCTATAGACTATAGACAAAGTAAACAAACTAAAGACTTCTCAGAAACAATCCTTCCCATTTGATCAGAAACTAATAATCTTAATTCTGTTTTAATCATTTTCTTGCTTCTACGAGAAGCTAAAATATTGAAATTGTCCACGTTTTACCGTCCGGTAGAACGACGAGACTCTGATAAAAATCCCTGGTATAACTATTTAATTTTTTCCAAAACTAGGGCAGGGCCCAGTGTTTGTTGTAGGGCATGGTGGCTCAGTGGTTACAGTTCAGAGTACCAAGATTGGCGCATAGAGGCGCGGGTTCGATCCCAGCTCTGTGCGCCAGTTTCTGGTCAGAATCGGCGAGGAGGCCGAGCGGTTAAGCACAGCAGAATTGTAGCAGTGAGTTGTGAGTTCGAGACCGCAACAAGCTGTGAATGTTCCGCGATGTTAAGAATCGGCGACAGGCCTATGGCCTAATAAACTCTGAAACCGCTATTATTATTATTATTAAAACTGTTGCAATTTCACAAGACATTAAAATCGCGGTCGTTTCTTTCAGATGAAG
>NW_025935418.1:0-357 GCF_000764305.2 Hyalella azteca | reverse complement strand
TTAACAAGGTCATACCGGGGTGTTTATTCTTAACAAGGTCATACTGGGGTGCTTATTCTTAACAAGGTCATACTGGGGTGCTAATTCTTAACAAGATCCGAAATTGGTAAGCGATTATTTTTTATGTTACCGGTCCCTCGTTTCCGTGGCTATTCAAGCTTCTATTTTCTTCGTGTAAAATTTGTTGTTCTACTTAATGAAGTTTGAACTGATAATGGAGCTAGTCTATGAAACTAAGTTAATTGAATTGAATTGAATTGAATTGCACAATTGAATATGCGCAGAGATTTATAAGACTAATACTGGAAGATCACTGGAATGCAGAGCGCCTCGCAGGAGTTCGCGCTGCTGAAAGCA
>NW_025935417.1:0-4874 GCF_000764305.2 Hyalella azteca | reverse complement strand
CAGTATTAGGCCTTTAATGCCCATTGACAAAATTTTTCTATGTCAAATAGTTTTTGAGTTGTAGGGGTTTTTGTAAAAAAAACGAAAAGTGGTCTAAGTTACCCCGCCGGTCTAAGTTACCCCATTTTACGGTAGTAAAAAATTGGCATCATTTTGAAAAAAAAGTGGTCAAAGTTACCCCATTTTACGGTATACTTAAAGGATTCCGAATATATTCACAGACTTATTTAAAAGTCTCAAACCATAATATTCTTTCTACACAAACAGTTCATCACTATTTGGTAGATCAAGGTCAACTATCAACTTTGAAACATTTTTCAATGATCTCACTGGGTGATGTGCACTGTCTCTCTTTGGATCTCAACATTTTCCCGCCAGACGGCCCAGACCTAGTGTTTTGGCAATAGTTTGGCACACAATAGTATGACATCACTATTTCAACCATCAACAAATGTGTGGAACAATGACAAAGCTTAATATAAAGTAAAAACTAGAGAAGTTTCAGAATTTTTTTTTTTCTTTTTTTTTTAAGGCCTCCCACACTCACCATTCCAACAAAAAAAAAGAATTGATTTTATTAATTAAAAACAGGGAATGGTTTCATGTCAATGATCAGGGCCCCAACCTTAATGCCTCTGATGGTGGCCTACACCGACTTTTGTCAGAATTGCCCATGATATTGGAATATACCGTGTTTACCCTACTTGTTTCTGAAATCTCATAGCTCCAACATGACTAAATGTTAAAACAATAGGAATCTTGCTGCCCGATTGTGCACTTTTGTCAACAATTAGGTAGGACGTAGGAGGTAATTCATCTGACAGAAATCTTGCGGTTTCAGAAATGGCTGGAAAGTTCTAGTTGCAGCCTTAAAGCCTGAGGCTAAAGGCATAGTGGCAAAGCAGAGAGTTTTTTAGACTCTCCTCCAAGTTCAATTTTGAGTCCTATTAGCAGACCAAAAAAGTATCATGGATACCAGCATCATCATACATAAGATATTGGTATAAATCTTAAGTAAATGAGGAAATTAAAAATGAACTGATTCTAAAAAATTTCTAACTGATTCTAAAAAATTTCAACTGATTCTAAAAAATAAGCCTAAAGGTAGATGTTTTGCATGCTTGCTGGTATTCAAAAGTCCTACCATAGATGATGATCAGTTTGTACTTTCTGTCTCAATTACTTGATCCATGATCCATAATCCTGGATTAATCCATAGTGGAATTTGAGAAATATATGAAACAATACATCATCATACATATAATAAAATACCGTAAAAGGGGGTTACTTAGACTCCCTGGGTAACTTAGACCACTTTTAATTTTTTTAACAAAAACCCCCAAAACTCAAAAACTATTTGACATAGAAAAATTTTGTCAATGGGCATTAAAGGCCTAATACTGAGGCTATGTAACACAATAGAAAGATAAAAAAATTGTGCATATCTAATAGGCCAAAAAATTAAAAATGTGACCCATGAAAAAGAGCTATTATTTAAAGCCTGTCATAGAACCCCCTCCAATATTTTTATTTTTTGGTAAAATAACTCCAGGTTTTGGTGCATTGTAGTAGAACTCTTCCAATTACGTCAGTGGTTCCCAAAGTGGGCGATATCGCCCCCCTAGGGGCTATGTTTTTTCTTTATGTTTCAGACTCTACAGAGTCTTATATATGGTAATTTTAACTTAATTTCCAAGCCGGTCAATATTGCCCCTTCACGGCTGACATTAGGTGGTTTAAGATCCTCCATTCAGGGGCGGTGCCCCCCATTTGCAAATGACTTTTTCCTCAAATTTGTCATTTGCATATGTAATTAGAAAAGTTCTACTACAATGCACCAAAACCTGGAGTTATTTTACCAAAAAATATAATTGATTTTACCACCCGGTCTAAGTTACCCCAAGAGACTGGGGGTACAAAGACCATCACTTTTTTTGAAATTACATAAAGACTATGAGAGGCAGGAGCCAGCAATTTATGGTGAGTAAAGCTAGAGTATAGACCTGTATTTTGTATGTTTCAATTTAAGTTTAACTTATCTAGTAAAATAATGGCATTGTTTTTTAAAAAAAGTGGTCAAAGTTACCCCATTTTAAGGTACATCATATATGATTAAAAAATCTGAAACTAGAATTTTAGTTGAAAATTTGGCTTACTTATTAGAAAACTGAAAATGCAAATTTCCATTCTAGAACAATAAGAACATGATGTTGAATTTACGAAGCAGTCAGAATCAGATGCTCCACACCATTTATACAATTCTAACTGTTACATGTAACCTAAGAAAGCAATGTTTTCTTGTCTGTCACTCTGTGACTCTGTTTCAATTTTATTTTGGATTTTGGAATATTGGCAGATGTTTCTTAAAATTTCTGGTAAAAACAATTCTGAATATATGTGATTTTCAAAATTAAGAGGCAAAACAGCCAAAACTAAGAGTAGGTACTTGCTTTAAGACTTCTCATATGATATATATCCGACCCATTCATGGTGCAATTCTATAGGTAATATAAAAGACCTGGTGTTATGACATTTTGAACCAATCAATACTTTTTATGGGTACTATGGGACAAACAACTCTGCAATTTATGGTCAAAAAACTGCTGACAATTTCATGTGACAATTGAAATTATTTAGTTTGGTAAATATAGATAGTAATTTTAATCTATGCATTGGACTAAATATTAAAGTGATGGTGGCAGAGGCACCGGGTGTGAATTGGCTTGAATAGATAATTAACCTATCAATAATGTCTCTTTATTAAATTGTTGGAAACATTATCCTGGAGAAGTGGTTCAAAAATATAGACAGAAATTGGAATAAATAAAAAACATGATTTATGAGAAAAAAGCCTAATAAAAACTTTGATTTTATTACTGAATCATGGCTCACACATCAGTGAGGTGCCCTCACATGACTCCTCACAATTTATCAGATATTTTTAATAATATGTAATTATTGGCTTTATAAACCTTAAGTCATTCATTTTACATTACACTTGTTTCATGGTTTTTGCTTATTTTTCATAGTTATTCCTAAATCTCTTATTTCTTCAGTATCTAAATGCTTAATACTTTTTAAATACCTTAAGGACATAATTGAGTCTGTAACCAAATCTAAGAAATTATCTTGTTGTTTATCAGTTAATAAAAGTTAATTGGATGAGAACACATAATAAATAAAGTTAATTGGATGAGAACACATAATAAATAAAGTTAATTGGATGAGAACACATAATAAATAAAGTTAATTGGATGAGAACTCATAACCAATTTTGGGACAAATTTACTGTGTGGTTGACCCATGCATATCATAACCATGACCCATGCTTATCATAACCATGACCCATGCTTATAACCATGACCCATGCTTATCATGACTATGACCCATGCTTATCATAACCATNAGGGGCAGAGGTGTCTCCGGGACCATCATTATTTTTTATCTTAGTTCATGGCAATGAATTTCAAATTTATATTCTTCTCCATTCGTGCCGGGCTCATATCTGGATATGTTGAATTAATTTGGTAGGTTGATAGTACGCGCGTACTTGGAGTTTCAATGAAGGGCTACAACGTCCAAAATTTGACCAAGATTCACGGTAAAAAAAATGTATAAGTTTTAGCACCCAGTGAATCAGGTTTAGATCGTTTGTGACGCGTAGTAATGCCCCTTTCGTTCACATGCAATGTAAAGTCAGTAGGGAAGTTCAAAGTTTGTGAAAGTGTGAAATGAACGGAGTATCAACAGCAGACCCCTACTTTTGAGATGACTCGACCGCTTTTTAACCGCGTCGAGAAGATGTCCACTCTCCTGGACCGCCAGCACATCTGAGATCCCGGAGACTAATTTTTTGTGTCCCAGCTCGCAACTTTTCTTATTGATGCCAATATTGTGACATGGCATGCCAAAGGCGACCGAAGCCATGTTGTGTCGAGTCAAAAATCCAAGAAAATCATTTGGTTGATTGATTTCTGCTGTTGTCCAAAAGATAACTTTTTTATGCTGTCTTTGTTGATCAATATATTCCGCCTCTAGTCCAAGTTCAGAAGTTAAAGTTGCTGGTCAATATAAATCTTAAAATATCAGAGCTGTTTAGTCTGCGGTAGAAGGGAGGAGGGCGAAAGGATGACTGTGTTATTTTCATTGGTCATCCAAATGATGCTGCCCGCAATCTTCGACATGCAAGATGTACATAACATGAACCAACCAACCCACCCTTCAAACAAGGTAATTTCGCTTAACGCTGTGGAGGTAATTGACTCTGGGCGTGTTAACAATTTGATTCCTACTTCCAAGCTGAGACCCTGGATAAGACCTTCACTAGATCCTAACAAGCTTAATTTTGTATAGAGTTGTTATTCTAGTAGATGTTACGGCTGTCTTTCAAAACACTTATAAAATTTCTTGAAAATGATTAGTCTGTACAGATTCTAAGAATTGATCAAATTCGAAGTAAAGAGAATAAATACCGCATACCTTCATATTCCCTCGATTTCGACTTTCTGCGGATGCTTTACCTGTTTACCATCGTATATAACGTTAGGTCCGGTCCGCCATAAGAGTCTGCCCTTTGTATTTCTTCTTCAGTGCTTCTGCTGCTTATTAATATTATATAGTTAATAATAATGGCTGCACAAGCTCTCAGGCTAAAAATCAGAAGTATGAAGGTAAAGATTGAGATGTATTATCGGTGATGCTACAAACCTGAGTACACTACAAGGGAATGAGAGAATGTGCTGCTGAAGTTTGGTACAGTGTCTTGTTCGTGCTGAGCTTTAATGCTTTAATAGCAGCTTTATCATAGGCTTATGCCTCTCACTCTCAGTGCTGAGCAGCAGAAGTATCAAAATTTGCCCACTGTTGAGTGTTGA
>NW_025935416.1:0-1462 GCF_000764305.2 Hyalella azteca | reverse complement strand
TGCGCCCAGCTAATGGGGTGCGCCCAGCTAATGGGGTGCGCCCAGCTAATGGGGTGCACTCAGCTAATGGGGTGCGCTCAATCAATGGGGTGCGCCTAGCTAATGGGGTGCGCTCAGCTAATGGGGTGCGCTCAATCAATGGGGTACGCCCAGCTAATGGGGTGCACTCAGGTAATGGGGTGCGCCCAGCCAATGGGGTGCGCCCAGCTAATGGGGAGCGCCCAGCTAATGGGGTGCGCCCAGCTAATGGGGTGCGCCCAGCTAATGGGGTGCACTCAGCTAATGGGGTGCGCCCAGCTAATGGGGTGCACTCAGCTAATGGGGTGCGCCCAGCTAATGGGAGGCTGTGGTATAATTTGTGTGGTATTGTTTTTGCTTTTAAATTCCTAATATACAGCTATGTTGGACAAAATAGAAAATTATTTATGCCAAATCTCACGTGTTAGAAACAATGGATAAGAAGTGGATAAGTAGGCTTACTTGCTCACCGTTGGACTTAGTGTAAGGACCCTCACAGGATGAAGGAACTGGCAAAGCGGATTTCAGTCCGGAGGCCGTACTGTTTAACATCGGTAAAGTTGTTGAATAAATAGTTGAATTTTATGTACTTGGGTGGCCCACTTATCATTGATTACTAATCTCGTCTTGACTTGAAAAAATTTAATTTGTAATCAAACTGCCCATTGTAACTTCGAATCTGTGAGTTGAATGCAGTCAACGTGGATGATAACATGAAGTCAAATGTCAAATGGGTTCACTGACACTAACTTCTAATATAGCAATCGTAGCAATTCAGTTACATTTACTCGATCTTTGTGCACACGGTGGTGGGTGTTGGATCATCAGCATTGAACAATGATGATATTGTTGATGCATGCATGCAGAAAGCTTAACTTATACTGCACGTCCAGCAACATTTTAACATACATATTATTGTTGCCACCAACAACGGAGCAATCAAGAAGTTCAAGCCATGATAAAAAATTTCAAAATTCTGGTATAAAATGATCATATTTGGTGAAAAAATATTTTATTTTGAGAACTAATAATTTTAAGTTATATTGAATTGTTTTGTTTGAAGAGAAGGTGCTGGACTTTCAGCATTGTTCCAGGGTCATTTTTTGCAACGAAATGTTATCATTCTTTTAGATTGAATTTTTCTCAACTGAATTGAATGAGAATTTATTGCTTTTATATGACCACACGGTTGAGGAAGGCTCCAGACCGACACAGGCGCCTCACGAGGCGGCGATTGTTCAATAAATCAAATGGAGGCATGTAATCCTTGGTCAGAATTGCACACAGAGGATCCACTCGTTAAGAATAAATCCAACTTCTTAATTAATCTCTCATATTCCTCTTCACAAGCAAGCTTTACGGGTTCAAATTTAAAATAATTTAATCCATTTTTTCAAGTAATATATTAAATCTTGTCAAATGTGTTTACTATTCGTAGCTACTG
>NW_025935415.1:19450-24456 GCF_000764305.2 Hyalella azteca | reverse complement strand
GTAAAAAAGTACCATCGATTCCGGCCGATCGGTATATATGAGTCTTAGTTGGCTTGATACCAATATCAATACGCGAAAGACGCGGGGTAAAACCCGGGGTGGCCCCCCTTTTTTACTCTCCAACAGCAACAAGCAACAGCATAGTGAAATGAGGGTGAATGCGCGTTCCGCCGCTGTAGAGCAAACCCAAACGGCAGCAGCGCTACATAACTGCGCCTGGCGGGATCGATACCGAACATCTCGCCGTAGTGTTTTATGTTAGGTCATACAACGATCATTTACGGTAAACTAATTTTCTTGATTCGATTCTGTGTTTATGACATGTATCTTCAGGTAACTCGTTGGCGTAGAGTTTACTTCAATAATTTGAAATTGCTGTACAAATTGTGTTTAATTCGTACTAAGAAGACGTTTCCGTTTACATACATTGATATCGGCCGCTAAAGAAATTTTTAATTAAATAGCTAAACTACGAGCAAAATTTGCGCGGTGGGATAAGGCGAAAATTTTAAACCTTTATTTAGCCTATGAACCTTTAGCTCACGGCACTCTATAAGAGTTCGGAACATAAATGACAAGACGCAACTTACAAACAAAGTAAACAAAAGAAAACGTAGTTATGCAGCATATATATCTTCAATTTTAAATTAAGTCCAATGAAAGTGCGTACGGAACGCTAGCTATCAATCGACGAGCAGTAGGTGCACTGAATATCTTAATTGCGTTCAATTTGTAAAAAAAATTGCCAAAGCCCGCCTATCATGAAGATCAATTGACAAATTGCGCGTGCATGAATGACGAACGACTACGGAGGCTGGTTGCTAACGACGACGACACCAGCACAGCAGCTGAACTGACTTGGCTGTTGGAGCGCAGCAACAGCGCCGCATAACCTGCGGCCTGACACCTTGTGTTCGACCAGAAATTTTTGAAACGAACGTTTACATTAGATGCGAAATTACTCAGTTGTTTTCATAATTCTATATTGCATAATGTAGAATTGAATTCGGGAAACATTACTTTGATGTATAAAAATAACAGCGAAGATAAAGACTAATCAATGTAATTTCGTAGAAAGATTTGACATTGATTGATCCGTCCCTCAGTTCATATAAAACACCACAGGGAACAGCGCCGCATAGCCGAGCCCAACAAAATACAAGTGTGTCGAGCCGAACAAAAGTCGAGTGTGTGCGTTCTTTTGTTTTCCGATAGAGCCTTACTCACATTAAAATCATGAAATTTAATCAAGTAAATGGCTTGAATATCAATATACTATCTACTGCCATTCATACGTAAAGGGTTACAACTTCCAAGTCATTCAGGATGATGAAGCCCCAATATAATAATATAATATAATAATAATAATAGCGGTTTCAGCTTAGTAGGCCGTAGGCCTGTCGCCGATTCTTAACATCGCAGAACATCCACAGCTTGTTGCGGTCTCGAACTCGCAACTTACTGCTACAATTCTGCTATGCTTAACCGCCCGGCCTCCTTGCCGATTCCGACCAGAAACTGGCGCACAGAGCTGGGATCCAACCCGCGCCTCTCTGCGCCAATCCTGGTACTCTGAACTTTAACCACTGGGCCACCAACCCATCACCACTGGGCCACCAACCAGTCACCAGTGGTGATGGGCCACCAACAATAATATAATTAATAATGCTTGCCCTCAAATAGATTTTCCTTCGAAAAACAGTGATTGAATGGGATAAATATTTATTTATTAATCACTCTGTGGCTGCACGTTAATATTTTAAAAAGATGCTTCAATTAGAAGGTAAGAAGAAATAAAAGCCATGATGCAAATTCAAACAACTCTAGCCTTTTATCGCTTTATTATATACTACGAGAGAATTAAATTCGATCACTGTCATATCCGTATCATATTATGCGAATAAATTGAATAATTAAATGATGGGAAATTAATAATAAGTATTTATTTATTTTAATAAGAGCAATTTGTTTCGCTCTAGTAATTTTTTGAAAAACGATATAGTTATGCCACTTATTCCGTAGAATCAACTGTAAAAAATGATTTGAGGGCAAGCTCAAGTATATGTGACTTCAAGGTGAGATGAAAAATTTGCCTTTTAGTAACGATGTAATCGAATAATAAATCAAGTTAGAGCACATAAATCACATACTATTAAAAATATGCAATATATTGATAGTCAAGCTATATAATTTGTACACAACAGTGTACAGAATATACTGTAGGAACGCCGCTTGGTAAGTAAGAACGCACAATCGCACATGCTGCGATGTGCGATTGAAACGACAGCATGATGAAGTCTGGCCCAAAGTTCACTAAGAACTGCCAATCTGCCATCCTCATGGACTAAATTAATTCAAAAGTCATTAAATAACCTGAAAATGCTCGCCGTTTGTGGTTTCATTGAGATAGTTTAGAATCAATCGCTCATTATACTAGGATTTCATTCTGCATTCATTTTTGCCAGGTGTTGTTGGCTGGTCGCCAGTATGAAGCGCTGTTGCCAGTTGAGTTTTATGTTACCCGCTCCGCTTCATGACTGGCAAAATCTTAAATATAAATAAGTTTTGTTTCTGACGACTGAATTGTACGGTGATATTACGGGTGATATTTCACCGTTCAAGGAAAATAAACATCGAAAAAAATAAACAATGTTCATCGTAAAAACTTCCACAGTATGAATGTATAATGCTTAAAATACCAAAGTTGTAACATTTGATTTTAATGCCAACAGACATAACAGTGCATTTATATGGAAAACTCTGAGCCTACAAGATCGGTCGAGTTATGCGTCGCTGTTGTTCAGTGTGGCAGCAAAGCCTGTTCTGGTCTTATCCTATAAATGTCCTGTCACAATGATAGGCTGCATCACATGAAGCGCCGTATCGAATTTCTTATTTTTTTCTTATATATCCACCCATTGTCATTAAATCATCTCGTACAGGTACTGATTATTCTGTGCTCTCCTCTGTTTTAGTTTAGCTATCATCATGCAAACGTTAATTATGTGGTTAGTTATATTTGATATTGACCTTTTGTTTATAGTTTCCAACATATTAACTTCTGCAGCTCAAATTATTTGCCTCCATTTTCATTCTCATGTTTCTAGCTTCTTCAACCTGGTTACATCACCACTACTTCCCGAACCACCACGAGCCTTTCATTCCTCATTGTACGCGGCCATCGAAAGCCATGAAAATATATAGATAGGTTGTATTACCATGTATTAATTCCTACAATGTGCATGCATTCATTGCATTGTAAGGATAAACGAACAAAGAGACTCGTTTCGTGCTGGCCCCTCCCCCTCTCGATCGAACGCGTTTCGTACAGGTACGTTCGACGTGCACTACGTCACTACAATGGGGCTAAATAGAAGAAAATAACATGAAATGACGAGATTCCGATGAATAAAATTTGAAGTAAAATTATATTGTATGTTTATCTGTTAAAGTATTCGTCATATTCATCAGCTGAACTTGCAATATAATATATAGGGACAACTTAAACGACTATGACGTGACACGTGTCGCGTCGCACAGGCTAATTTTTAAATTTAAGAATGTCCTATGCAAACATCACATGCAAATACAATTATTTTAGGAAAGATTGTCCCCCATCGAAAGATTATTCAATATATACAATTGAATAAAACTTGTATTTTAAAACACTATTATGAAACACGATGCAGTTGTGTATGGCGGTACCTGGCAACTC
The DNA here is from genome assembly GCF_000764305.2 of Hyalella azteca. NCBI lineage: Eukaryota > Metazoa > Arthropoda > Malacostraca > Amphipoda > Hyalellidae > Hyalella > Hyalella azteca. The sequence continues at coordinate 20,741 of NW_025935415.1, read as the reverse complement.
TTCCTCCAAGGCCGTTGCCATCACAGCAAGACTCAGATGCTCGTCAAAAGGCAGTCACAGAGCGGCAGTGTTGCGCCATTAAGATTCTCAGAATTCATTAAATTATAGAAGTTATTCTACTCGTGTGCAAATAATTCTTGATATCTCAATTTTCTTACGTAAGTGACGCTATTACTGATATTTTTTACTTTTATTCGTTAAAAACCGTGATTCGTTTTCGTATGCTTGACAGTTGACTTCTTATCAAGTGCAGGCTTGTCAAGTTACTTAGTACCTAATGAAAATCTGCTGTGCGTGTTAGAATTATATATCGAATTTCTAACGTCTTTAAATTGTTATGACAAGGTGACGTTGAAAATAAAGCTAAAATTTCGTTAACCTTGTTCGCATTAGAAAATTTGTTTAAAATTCATATAATTTATTCACTTGAGCGCACCTCGTTGTTACTCATTATAGAGTGACATTCATTGATATTTAAATTGATCTATCGTCCGCCATATTAGACGTGAGACTTCTATTAATTACTGACATCTATAAACATTTTGGATTACTTGATAATTCATACCTTCCGTATACCGTTATTATTAATATTAACGATTTATTATCATTTTACGAATATTTGTTTTGGTAACACGAATTTGTCATGGAACAATGGTGTATTGTGAATAATTGAGCTTAATCAGACAGTCAGACTTAATAGTGAAAATTCATATAACCGTGTACCCGTACCGTGTTGTGCATTACATCCATACCGTGTTCCGTGTGGTGCATTACATCAATACCGTGTGCCGTGTGGTGCATTACATCAATACCGTGTGCCGTGTGGTGCATTACATCAATACCGTGTGCCGTGTGTGTGCCGTGTAGTGCATTACATCAATACCGTGTGCCGTGTTGTGCATTACATCAATACCGTGTGCCGTGTGGTGCATTACATCAATACCGTGTGGTGCATTTCATCAATACCGTGTGCCGTGTGGTGCATTACATCAATACCGTGTGCTGTGTGGTGCATTTCATCAATACCGTGTGCCGTATCGTGCATTACATCAATACCGTGTGCCGTGTTGTGCATTACATCAATGCCGTGTGGTGCATTACATCAATACCGTGTGGTGCATTACATCAATACCGTGTGCCGTGTGGTGCATTACATCCATACCGTGTGCCGTGTGGTGCATTACATCCATACCGTGTGCCGTGTGGTGCATTACATCAATACCGTGTGCCGTGTGGTGCATTACATCAATACCGTGTGCCGTGTGGTGCATTACATCAATACCGTGTGCCG
>NW_025935415.1:0-18464 GCF_000764305.2 Hyalella azteca | reverse complement strand
GCAGTCACGCAGGATATTCTGCCGTGCGTCGCAGTCACGCAGGATATTCTGCCGTGCGCCGCAGTCACGCAGGATACTCTGCCGTGCACCGCAGTCACGCAGGATATTCTGCCGTGCGCCGCAGTCACGCAGGATATTCTGCCGTGCGCCGCAGTCACGCAGGATATTCTGCCGTGCACCGCAGTCACGCAGGATATTCTGCCGTGCGCCGCAGTCACGCAGGATATTCTGCCGTGCGCCGCAGTCACGCAGGATATTCTACCATGCGCCGCAGTCACGCAGGATACTCTGCCGTGCACCGCAGTGAAGAAGATCAGCCTGCCTGCCTCGAGGAGAACATCCAGAACCTGAAGATCTCTGGCCGGGAATATTCCTTGTCGAGGATGTTCCTTAAGACATATTCCCTCGTCAATAAGATTCCTCGTTGAACAAATTGATCGTCGACAAGATCCCAGAAGAGTGTCTAGAATAGAATCAGATTGAAATCGTAGGTTTGTAGAGTCTTGCCTGCAACATTCAACGATTTTATGACAATTGCGCTTAATATAGTTGTATATGAACATAATTTCCCTCAATGGTACAGAAGTTTCCTTAATGGTAAAGAAGTTTCCTCCAGCTAACGTGAATGAGAAAAATTAGCTTATCCGCATGAGTGTCACGAACATCTCTATAGATTTAGGACAAAATTCGTGCTTTATTCATGTACGTAGCAGAAAACAATGATATTATAAGCAATGATACTAATTTTCATTTGCCTTGCAGGAATATGTCGGGCGCGGCCAGCATCGGGCTGGACCTGGGCGCAGGCAAGTGCTGTGTTGCCAGCGTGCGCGCTGGAGCGGTGACGGTGTTGCCAAACGCTCACGGCGACAAGACCACTCCGAGTTTTGTTGCCTTCACCGACTCCCGCAGCCTCGTGGGCAGCGATGCAAGGGACCAGGCGGCGCTCAACGCCACCAACACCGTCTATGGCGTCAAGACCATCCTCGGCAGGAGCTTCAGGGACCCGGTCGTGCAAAACTACGCATCCTACAGCCCAGTGAAGGTCGTGGATGATGGGGGGAAGCCTGTGATGGATGTGGAGTACCGCGGCGGCAGTCTGCGCGTCGCCCCAGAGCTGGTCGCTGCCATGCAACTGCTCAAGATGAGACAAGAAGCTGAAGTCCAAATTGGGGACATCGAGGGAGTGGTAGTAGCCGTGCCCGCGTCCTACTGCAACCGCCAGCGAGAGGCGCTCGTGGCGGCTTGTCAAATTGCCGGGCTGCCTCTGCTGGACCTCATCAGTGAGACGACAGCCACAGCTCTGGCGTACTGGCACAACCGCGCCCCCTCCGTGGCACAACAAACCATCCTGGTGTTCGATATGGGGGCCAACAAGGTCGACGTCTCAGTGGTCAAAGTGGGTCAAGATGAAATTAGTGTTTTGGCGGTGTGCGGGTTCGCTGCTTCCTCAGGCTCTCATGTGGATCAGGCTCTCATGAAGTACGTGGACGACAAATTCTATGATACCCACGGAGTTAGACTACTTGACAACCCACGAGCTACGATGAGGCTCAAAATGGCGTGTGAGGAACTCAAGAAGAAACTGACTCTTCTTGATGCCCATAAGATACAGCAGGATAGTATTTTACGCGATCTTTGCTTGGACTTGAAAGTGAGCAGGAGAGAACTAGATACTCTCTGTTGTCAAACATTTACTCAAGAAATGAACGCCGTTTTAAAAACCGTCATGCGAAATGCTAAACTCAACAAAGATCAAATTGATGAAGTTGTTGTTGTTGGAGGTTCTTCGAGAGTCCCTTTCGTGGAAGCTGCACTGAAAAAGTATTTTGATGGTAAATCTTTGAATAGAACTGTCAATGCTGATGAGTGTGCAGCCATTGGAGCCGCTATCATGGCAAACAATCTCATCAAAGAAGACCGGTCGAGCAGTGTCGTGATCAACGAGCTGATTCAAGACCCGACTTCATGCAATGTCGAAATCCAGATTAAATTGCATAAATATTTGCCCCTAAAGCCAAATCTGACAATTATCTGCGAAACCTCAGGAACGTGTGGAGACCTCATCGAAGAGAGAATACGGTGGTCGTACGCACTAGATTCATTCGGAATTTTTAAAATTGAAAAGCAGTTTATAAAACCTTTCAACGAGGAAAAGACAAAACTTGTCGAGTACCTAAAACCTTATCAAATACAAGACATGGTTGATCAATTGAATAGTCTGGAAAGAATTCGAAAAGACGTGATCGACGCCGAAAAAGCTGTCAACGATTTGGAGGAGCTCTGCTACTCATTGAGGGAACAGTTTGGATCCTTTGGAGAATCAGAGAAAAATCGCGACTTCTTGGAGTACGTTGCTGAAGTTCTCGAGTGGATTGATGAGAACGAAATCAGTTCACTAACCGAGTGTGAGAAACGGCGAAAGAAATTAGACGCATTGTCTCAAGAGTTGTCGGAACCAATTTCGGACGATGATGCTGCACTTGAACATCAGCACGAAAGTCATTCTTTCTTGCCCAATCATAATGACCACTCGACTGAATTTGTTGACTCCAGTAATGGAGATAGTTTGGACGTAAGTCAGCAGGCACACAGAGATTGTGAGGATGGACCAGGGGGATCCGATGACGATGGGACTGGTCCTCAAGTAGATGAGGATCTTGACGGAGATCAAAACTCGGGTGAAGTGTCGCATGTCCGTGAAGTGGTACCAGAGTCTGACGAAGAAAATACTCAGAACAATGATGCTATTACCAATGAATCTAATCATAAATCTTCTCTAGAAGCTCAGTCGACAGAAAAACTCACAAATAGATTATTAGATTTTGAATTCCTGAGAAAGATGGATGAGATTGAAAAAAGGCAAAAATGTCTCGAGAATTCAGTGATTGAAATTAAAAATGTTGTGTTTGAAATTCGGGCATTGATGATGTTAGCAAGTAGTACTAATAATTATCTTGACGTAGCCGTAAATGGCGGAGTAAAAGGCGGTCTTGATGGGATGTTCAGTTATTTGCTTAGCAATTGTAACAGTGAAAGTCTGTCTCAGAATTCCTTGAATGATGTGATAAATCAAATTATGAATCGCAATTCACTGGCAAACGAGGACTGTAATACAGCTGACTTAATATCATTCAGCAGTTCCTCTACGTCATCATCGCCGTCAAAGGACACTTCATGTAAGGATTTTGCTATCCTTGATATACCCAACGAATCTTTGCCTCGGTACTTGAATTCAGAAGACAACTCAACAGCGGAGAGTATCAACACGATGGACAACAAGATTTTCGGGGCCAACGAGCCTGTGGGTTGTTGCGTACCCCAAGATGACATCGATTCAAAATATCCTACCAAGAACTGTATGAGCCATTCAGATCAAGCATTGACACATCCTATTGTGATGGACTTGACTACTCATCAGGAGGACGCAGACTCTCTGACTTCTTCTGACTTTGGCCATGATTGTCACGATGGAAGTTCTCTTGATCTCGCGTGTGATGAATCGACGAATATGATAAACTTGAACCCCAAGCGAAACTCAATGGATTGTCACGAGCGTGAAGTGAATGACATTCACCTGAACGGAGGCATCAGCCTGATGCGAGAAGATACCCCAGAAGAGAGCCTGACGCAAGAAGATACCTCTGAATCTTGGCGTTTCCAATGCAACATTTTGTGAGCCTACAAATTTCCGGAGATTAATATTGTTTCAATTTGGATGAAATTATTGATGCTCTTGAACAGTTTTAACTATATTTTAAGGGTGTTCATATATGAAGGTGATAACTCAGAGTGTCCTATATGTCAAAAAATTAGGTCAAATTATTTTGAATCATTCAATATATTTTTATCGAATTGATCCTATACGGACTCAAGAACAAATGAAACTGCGTGATTAAGCTTCTTTCCCGGGCATACTGAGAATTTCACACGGTCCTTTATTAATGTACAACGAACGTAACCTCATGTAACGTTTCGGCAATCAGCGTTAATGAGTGTAGGACCAGGTTGGTGTGATGGGCTGGTGGAATTACATCATCGTAACTCGTAAGTGTAGTAGCTCTTACGAAGTCATAAGTGTTGCACTTACGTCATCGTATGAGCGACATTGCGCGATGCAATGTTGCGTGCGCTGGTTTGTTTTGACTCGGATATTTTGTGGGTGATTTACTTGCATTTAAAATAATCAAAATATAACAAAGGTTATTGATTATATAAGTCAAAAAATATTTTATACGAGAAAATTCCTGATTTCCTGCTTTCATATTGCATGTGTTTTGTGTGCCATATTTTGTTATATGCCATAATCCAATTTAACTTTACCTATTTTTAATCAAATTTGTCGTCACGACTAAATATTCAAATAAGGCTCCATGAGCCAAATAAAACGTATGCAGTTCAACAGTAAACTTCTTTCCCTGCTCCTAGATTTATTATTGACGTCACTGCTGGAACTTGTTCAGTACAATGTGTACATTGAATAATAGCATTATAAAAATTATCACCTGAATAAATTATATCATTTGAGGATAGACATATTTTCTATATTCCGATATACAACTTTGTTGTGGCATTCGCATTTTACAATTTGGAAAATAAAAGTAGAACTGGTTCACAAGAAATACATTAAGTTAATTTGGGTCTTTCAATATAGTTAGATGGCTCTAAAATTTTGATGGCTTGCGCTGAGCTTTGATATTAATTTTTGTTTAAAGTTTTAGCTTGGTAATTATCGTTCACACAAGTTGTGTTATTCACTAACCACACCCAATGCATTGATTAACATCATCAGAAGTCTTGAATAACCTCACCTAAAACCTTCAATAACTTCACCTAAAGGCTTCAATAACTTCACCTAAAGGCTTCAATAACTTCACCTAAAGGCTTCACTAACTTCACCTAAAGGCTTCACTAACTTCACCTAAAGGCTTCACTAACTTCACCTAAAGGCTTCAATAACCTCACCTAAAGGCTTCAATAACTTCGCCTAAAGCAGTGGTTCCCAAAGTGGGCGATATCGCCCCCCTAGGGGCGGTGGAAAGATTTTGGGGGGCGGTATGGAAGAAGAGGGCGTTAGGGGGGCGATAGGGGGGCGGTAGTCCGAAGTCGAAGTTCCAACATTTGTTTGACTATTTGTACACAACACGTGCAGCGCATGACTCCCAGCGATGGTTTTATCACCCAGATCTGCTTTTTAACTTCTCCTCTGTTTACGTCCCGTAAAAATTAAGCGACCGGTCTCACGGCCAATTTCCAAATTCAATGATCAAGGAATATCTCTCAAACTAATGAACTTAACTCGATGAAACTTAATACACGTATTCATTAGGACCTAACGGTAATGTTTAGCTCGTGAAAATATTTTGAATTTTGCCTTCATTTGTGAGCTATATGGCAATACGGGCCGAAATTCACAGTGATCAAGGAATTTCTCCCAAACTACTAAACAGATTCCAACGAAATTTTGAATTTACAGTCCTAACTAACGAACGGTAATGTTTAGCTCGTGAATTTTTTTTCGATTTTACCTTCGTTCGCGACTTTTTTTTCATTTCACCTTCATTCGTTATTTAAACAGCAATACGTGCTTAAATTCGCAGTAATAAAGAAATTTCTTACTAACTACTGAACAGATTTGAACGAAATTTAGTATTTGAATACCTAACCTCAGCAACGGTGATGTTTAGCTCGTTACAATTTTTGATTTTGATAAATTTTGCCTTCGTTTGCGAGTTATATACGTACACCGCTATACGTAAACGGCTCTTGGTTAAACCGGCCGCTAGAAAAGCCGGTCGTTTCTGGTATATCTGTATAACTCGATAACGAAAGCAAAATATAAAAATTATCGCGAGCTAAACATCACCGTTGGGAGGTTGGGTATTTATATACAAAGTTTCGTTGAAATCTGTTCTGTAGTTTAGAAATTTCTTGATCGCCGCGAATTTGAGCGACAAATTACCCGGCGATACGGGCCGAATATAAGGAAGTGTGAAATCAAGAATGACGGTGAAATGAAAAAAAAACTCGCAAACGAAGTTAAAATTTATTTTTTTTAATTATTCAAAAAACAAAATTACCGTTTGGTAGTTAGGAAAGTATATTCAAAATTTCGTTCAAATCTGTACAATAGTTAGGAAGAAATTCTTTGATCACTGCGAATTTCGGACTGTATCGCAATATAACTCACGAAGGAAGGTGAAATTTAAAGAATTTTTATGACCTAAACATCACCATTAGGTTCTGATGAATGTTCCAAGTTTCATTGAGCTGCGTTCATTCCTAGTTTGGGAGATATTACTTGATCGTTGAATTTGGAGATTGGCCGTGAGACCAGCCACGAGTCCGGCCGTAAATTTGCCCGAGACGTCCTAGGTTTCTAGTGCTGAAACAGTTAAAACAGCTGAAAAACATTAATTTACTAAATGGGGTTCTATTTTTGAAATACACATTTGTGTTTAACCTTCATCTTTTAAAATTGCAGCGTACTAAATTTCAAGACAGAGGGGTATATTTTATATGTGTCTGTGGGGGGCGCTAGAAATTACCTAGGGAGCCAAAGGGGGCGCCAGCCTGAAAAAGTTTGGGAACCACTGGCCTAAAGGCTTCAATAACTTCACCTAAAGTCTTGAATATCTTCTAACTATATTCCTCCATATTGATGCAGTGGCGATATTATTACAAATAAAGTCGGCAAACGTTCACCTAAAGCTGCTTCGTAATACTGCGCATGAAGTACGCCGCTGCGTGAGCAGTATTACGAGAGAGACGCTGTTGTTGATACAAGCACGCATTTGATTTTAGTCCAAATTGTGCTAGTGTAAGTAATCTGGATTTACACAGCGTGTGAAAAGTTCAAAACTAGATATGAAAATATTGCAGGTAGAGAAAAGCATGGAAGAGAATGAAGATTAGAATAAGAAGCATTCCCAAATAAGGAAAAGAAAACTTGTTTTTTTATTTACCAATGCCGAAGAATTGTTCGACTCCGTGACAATTTTTAATCATATGAATCCTCTGGTCATAAATCTGACTTGTATCAGTGAAATTCTGCAATCTAATACTGATATAAATAAGCTGATTGCCGGAGTTAATATAAAGTTCGAAGTTTAAACAGCCATGGGAAGTTAGCGGTGCATAGGACGTCGTTCGTAACGTCGTATGAACGTGTCCGTAACAGCACCGGACGACGATCGAACGCCCAGTTCTGAGCACGAATTACAAGCAATTTGTTCTCATCCAACGCATACTAAACCAGTTGTTGCTTACTTGCTAATATACAAGCGATTTGTTTTAAATTAGAATCTCGTATAGATTGTTTAAATTATGGGATCAATGTTGAAGCGATAGAAATTGAAATCGGTTTCAATAGCGACATCTGTCATCTTATCAGTTGCCAGCGAGCGCTTCGGTTCGTTGCTAGAAACACGGCACAGAGGAGACTGAGCTGCACTGCGTTGAACAGTTGAACCTGCTGGGAAACGTTTAAAAGGCTGTAAAAGTTGTGTAGTTAGAACGTTATTTTACATTAATTGAAGACTTTGGTGACATCGTTTTATTTTCTGAACGGAGATCTATAGGATTTGTGCAAGTCATTGAAAAATTCACTGCAAGGCGAGCAAGATCATCTCTTCTGCACCCAACGTACGAGGTTAGTTTGGTCGTATCGTGAAGCTTCGTCAAGTATTAGGTTTTTATTCTCCTCATGACATTGAAAATAATTTAATGATGGCAGTTAAACGTATTTCCATGTTATATAGAGGCAGATTCGCAGTATTTTCATGATCATTGTTAGGCTCTTACTTTGTAAGATTTCTTTGTGATGGTTTACTTTGTGAGAGACAATTTTCTGACAGGCTATTTTGTGAGCGATTTATTTACTAGTTACTTTATGAGAGATTACTTTCTTACGGGTTACTTTGTGACAGATTACTTTCATACGGATTACTTTGTTACAGATTACTTTGTGAGAGATTCTTTTCTTACGGGTTACTTTTTGACAGATTACTTTCATACGGATTACTTTGTTACAGATTACTTTGTGAGAGATTCTTTTCTTACGGATTACTTTGTGACAGATTCTTTTCTTACGGATTACTTTGTTGCAGATTGTGAGAGATTCTTTTCTTACGGGTTACTTTTTGACAGATTACTTTCATACGGATTACTTTGTTACAGATTACTTTGTGAGAGATTCTTTTCTTAAGGGTTACTTTTTGACAGATTACTTTCTTACGGATTACCTAATTTGTGAGAGATTACTTTCTAATGGATTACTTTGTGAGAGATTACTTTCTAACGGATTACTTTGTTGCAGATTACTTTGTGAGAGATTCTTTTTTTACGGGTTACTTTGTGACATTACTTTCTTACGGATTATTTTGTGAGAGATTACTTTCTAATGGATTACTTTGTGAGAGATTACTTTCTAACGGATTACTTTGTGACAGATTCTTTTCTTACGGATTACTTTGTTGCAGATTACTTTGTGAGAGGTTCTTTTCTTACGGGTTACTTTGTGACAGATTACTTTCATACGGATAACTTTGTTACAGATTACTTTTTGAGAGATTCTTTTCTCACGGATTACTTTGTGAAAGATTCTTTTCTCACTGATTACTTTGTGAGAGATTCTTTTCTTACGGATTACTTTGTGAGAGATTACTTTCTTACGGATTACTTCGTGACAGATTACTTTTTTACGGATTACTTTGTGAGAGATTATTTACTGACGAGTTACCTTCACGCCGTCTCTTATCACGCTGATAAGGTGTGCAGTGCGCTCAGGGTTTGTGATGTTATCTTTAGATGAGTTTTACTTCATGGATATTTTGATATCAAGTGATAAACCTATTGTAATAAAAGGTTTAAAATACAAAGTATTCCGCGTTAAAGTAGTTGGTAAGCAGAGATATAAACTTGACGACCATTATAATGAAGATTCGTGTGACTATTTCTCAAGTTTGTTATACAATATAAATTTTTTTGAAGAAACTGAGGTCGATTAAATTTCGAACTTCGAATCACATAATCTTTTTCCGTAATCCTGGTTTGTGCCTTCAAATCGAGAACAATTCATAAACTTGTGAAATTTATTTATGAATCCAAAAAATTTAATTATGAAATAATTCATAAATCTGTAGTAATTTAATTATTCTCTCTGTTGAAACTTCGGAAATAAAAATCTATGAGACCCATTGTGCTCGCTCAGGAGAGATTCCACTCACTTGAACTTACATTTTACTTTTAAGTTTTAGCGCAGTGATCCAATACTAGTTCTATGAATGTTTTCATCAGCACTAGCACAATTATAATGCTTTGATTTTAATTTTGAATTATGATTTCATTGAGATTTTCAGTGTCATTTCCGTGTAAACTCCTTATTCATATTAACAAATAATAATTTGGTAAAATATTTTATAAAAATTTAATATTCCTATTAGGTATAGACTGACGAAATCCCGAAAGGGTTGCTAAAGAATATCGCCGTTCCATTAGAGTTTAGCTGAGCATTTTTTAGATAGATTTTCAGAAAACGATTCATGCAGCATTATTTATGCATTTGCTTGAATGTATCTCGACTATTAAGCATCATTCAAATTACAGGAAGATGTCGGGCGCGGCCAGCATCGGGCTGGACTTGGGCGCAGGCAAGTGCTGCGTTGCCAGCGTGCGCGCTGGAGCGGTGACGGTGTTGCCAAACGCTCACGGCGACAAGACCACTCCGAGTTTTGTTGCCTTCACCGACTCCCGCAGCCTCGTGGGCAGCGATGCCAGGGACCAGGCGGCGCTCAACGCCACCAACACCGTCTATGGCGTCAAGACCATCCTCGGCAGGAGCTTCAGGGACCCGGTCGTGCAAAACTACGTATCCTACAATCCAGTGAAGGTCGTGGATGATGGGGGGAAGCCTGTGATGGAAGTGGAGTACCGCGGCGGAAGTCTGCACGTCGCTCCGGAGCTGGTCGCTGCCATGCAACTGCTCAAGATGCGACAAGAAGCTAAAATCCAAGTTGGGGACATCGGGGGAGTGGTAGTAGCCGTGCCCGCGTCCTACAGCAACACCCAGCGGGAGGCGCTCGTGGCGGCTTGTCAAATTGCCGGGCTGCCCTTGCTGGACCTCATCAGTGAAACAACAGCCACAGCTCTGGCGTACTGGCACAACCGCGGCCCCTCCGTGGCACAACAAACCATCCTTGTGTTCGACATGGGCGCCACTAAGCTAGACGTTTCCGTCATTCAAGTGGGTGAGAAGGAGATCAGAGTTCTTGCGGTTTGTGGTGACGACTCCTTTGGTGGCGAAAATTTTGATCAGGAGCTCATGACATTCGTGGATTACGATTTCGAAGACAAGCATTCGAAGAGTTTGCTCGATAAGCCTCGTTCGAAGTTGAGGTTGAAGTTGGCTTGTGAGAATCTAAAAAAGAAACTTACGCTGCTGCAATCTTTCTGGCTTAATGAAGACAACATTCAAGGGGAGCTGCCTTTGAACATCTTTGTGCAAAGAAAGCAGTTCCAACGCCTCTTTGTTAAAATTTTATCGATGAAACTCGATACCATTCTTGGTTCTGTGCTGCAGGATGCAGGACTGACTAAGGATCAAATCGACGAAGTGGTCGTCGTTGGGGGATCTAGCAGAGTTCCATTTATTTCTGACTTTCTCCAAACATATTTCGGAAGAAATACTCTGAACAAGACTGTGAACGCGGATGAATCTGTGGCGTGCGGGGCAGCCATCAGAGCTGACCAACTGAACGACAATGACACAACACAAGTCATCGCCATTAGTGAGATGGTGCAAGATCCAGTGAGAGAAACATCCTTACAAGCTGCTGGGTTTAAGAAGTATCTCGTGGCCACACCTGGCATGAAGTGCGATGTGATCCGAAGAGAGCTAAACAATAATAATGCTATTGCAGTTAAGAGTTCATACACGCTTGGGTCCCATGGAGTTTTTGACGCTGTTACTTCAGTATTTTACCAAAATGTTGAGAATGAAATTGTAGAAGGGAAGTTAGAAAATAAATTTCGCAAGGATTTGGAAATTACAGAAATGAAAAAGCAACTGAACCAGTTTGAATTTGATCGCATAACGGTTGAAAACGACTCAAAGGCCCTCAACGAGTTAGAGGAAATCTGCCACGAGACAGCCGCAGGGTTGATATGCCTTCAACAGCCATCCGGCGCAGAAGGAATGGAAAAGTTGATCACCGAATTGTTGAGTTGGATAGACGACAACGAAGATGCTACCGTGGCCTTATGTGCTGAAAAGAAAAGTAAAATTCTAGAAGCCTGGAAGAAGTTGAACAAAGAACTCATAGAAATTTGTGAGCGGAATCTCGTTAAAATTATTCGAAAGGAACAGCCCGATAGCGAACAAGATCAGAACAAGACAACGTTTGAACTTGAGACGACACAAGAGGAAAATAACGCTGAAGATGAACCAACTGAAAATGATCAAGAAAAAAATGAGGGTGTCAGCGTAGAAATGGAAGCTTCTGCTGGCGACTCCAATCATCGAGAAAATGATGGTATTTCTGACGACAAAAATTGGTCAGCTAAGCATACAGACGTTTCTGAAAAAACTTGCTCCCAAGTACCCAAGACGAAGGTTTATGGAAACACTGGTCCATCAGGAGAAACTATTAATCGTGGTAGCACTAGTCCAGCGGGAGCATTCAAAGATTGTGGTAGCCCTGATCCAGCTGAAGCGGCCAAAGTTCCCGGAGGCACCTGTCATTCGAGAGCAGCCAAAGATTCTGGCAGCACTGGTCCAGCGGGAGCGAGCAAAGATTCTGGCAGCACAGGTCCAGCGGGAACAACCAAAAATTCTGGCAGCACNAGCGGGAGCACTCAAAGAGTCTGGCAGCACTGGTCCAGCGGGAGAAGCCAAAGTTTTCGGAGACACTGGCAACCAGGTACAAAGAAGCGAAGCGTTGAGAGGTTTTGGTCAGTCGGAAGCAACCAATGCGTCTGGACACAACATTACACAAACTGGAGGCAACAACGCTGCTGAAAACACCAATGCAGAAACAAAGAAAGACAAAAGTAAGGATAAGGGCTGTGTGATTTAATACGATTTATTTTCCTCACATTTGCTGTTTCTTCTGAAAAGTTTTGTGTTGCAATTCGAGAATTGCATGATAGAAAGTACGGAGTAGAATTTCGGTGAATTTACTCTTTTATATTTTAATTCTTTCAGTTTAATTAATGTTTCATTTTGTTTTGTCATTAGCAAAGTAACCTGGAGAACAGGCGATCTCTAGAGTTATGGTGGCACTCGGAAGTTATTTTCACGATATCAACAATGAACTGTTGGTGCGTGCTCTTATTTTAAACACAACAGCATTAGATTTGTACTTGTGTATGTTTCTCTCCAGCCATTCATACAATTATATATCTCAGCGATTTCGATATTAAATTTATGAGGAGTTATCACTGCGTGATATGATACACTCGAAATCAGCTAGTACTATAGGGCATCGCCATGCTTCAAAAATGCATATCAAAAGCTGTGATATTGATCCTTTTCATGTGTCCACCGCGAAGCAAAATGCAATGTTTTTTACACGTGTAGTTTTGATTTTCATTGGGTGCTCATTGTAAAATTTAAAGTAACATTTATTATTTGCTAAATTTTCTTGATATTTGCATATATTTGCTAAAAGTTCTTGACCAAATTTCTTCTGTAAATTTTTATTTACTTACCCGAAAATGGCATGCAAGCCACAGTCGCCGGCTAAGATTCAGCCGCTGAGGCTGAGGTCAGCCGTACTACTTGGTCAGTGGTTCTTATAAAATTTTGTTTAATTTCCTTCATCATAACTAATGTGTGATGAATTATAACAAAAATTATTTGTATTTATGAATCGTTCTAACTATTTAGTGGGGTATACTAACTACCTGTTTGAAGTATAATAGTAACTAGTCTCATGCTAAGAATAGAGGAACTTTTTGATAGTTTTAAGTAAGCGTGTTTGATTTTGTTCGTTGATTTATGTTTAATTTCATTCATAATGCAGACGTGATGGTTGTTGGTAGGCATGTCCAATGCTGATTTATATAGTACTATAATTTTAATTTTTCTACTTGATTTCTCTGATTATATAGATATAGATTACATCTATATTGATAAAATTATTTCTACAGAAATATAGATACAACTGTACATAGATTATATCTTATATATTAACTGCGTATGATTTTTCTGTATTATCTTCATTGTTCTGCAGGGCATAAAATTTGTTACGTGAGATGCATGATGACGATATGATATAATATTGGTAATGCAAGTATAATAAAGTTTGATCACAAACCAAGAATTGTTTGCTTCCTTTTAATGCCTGAAATATTAGCGTTTCAACAAATTCTGAAGGCCGTATAATATTAGAGCATCAATTCATTAATTGAATGTTCGGATGTTCGGTACATTTATGTACCATTGATGTGTATTAATAACACTATATATATTCAGTTTGCTGTACCCCATTAGTGGCAAATGATCTCTGATGCCACTAGTGGCAAGTTGACCCGTAACTCTACGTCACTAACGCTACGACACACCGTCGTTATTTGCAGGAACTTCCCTCTACTTTACAGGGAAAGTCGTGTAGAAGATTACGTAATTTCCTTTATTAGATTTGGCTTAATAAAAACTCACGCATACTACATCACCTCCAGACGAGAAAACTTGAGTCACGCAATCTCCTTATAAACTACAGTGCAAAGTTCTGTAATTGGGACCATACTTTATCGTAAAGTTATACCATTAATTTATTACCATATCTTGTCGAAATGTTCTACGATTGAGCCAATACTTTTTTGTAAAGTTCTACGATTGGGATCATACTTTGGTCTCATCACTCTGCTGTATACACTCTGTACCTGGCCGTATACACTCTGTAACTGGCCGTATACACTCTGCACCTGGCCGTATACACTCTGTACCTGGCCGTATACACTCTGTACCTGGCCGTATACACTCTGTANTTATACACATCTAGATGTGTATAAGAGACAGCTCTGCACCTGGCCGTATACCTTCTGCACCTGGCCGTATACACTCTGTACCTGGCCGTATACACTCTGCACCTGGCCGTATACACTCTGTACCTGGCCGTATACACTCTGCCCCTGGCCGTATACAATTGAGTCACGGCCGTTACGTTGATGTTGGCCATAATGCATAGAACGTAGCGCGAGGGTATATAATAAATTATTCAATATTAAAGTAATAAATTTCATTGAAGGTCAGGAATGTTGAAGCCAGTGCCGAGGTGAGTCGTCTACAGAGAGGGCCGATGATAAACTGTGCCCTTGTATGGCTCAGCGATCCAGCTTAGCTCGACAAAAGGGCGTATCAGTGCTACGTGCAGGAAGTGGGTCGCTATTAGGACAATATGAGCCATTAATTGTTCTGAGTGTACGGGTATGAGAAGTTAAAGTTCGCGCCAGAGAAGTTGATTATATATACCGTCTCAAGCCAACTACGATACCGTATTTAACGATGTAATTAATGCAACTTTATTGCAGAGTTATTACTAATGCAAATAAAGGAAATACAAATAATAATGATAAACAGAAAGATTTCATACACGCCGCATTAACATAAAGATAATGATCATGATTGAGGTGCTGGTAACATTAGTGTCTGAGGACAGGAGAATGCGCACAAAAGAACAAAATTAGGTTATTGCCAGCCTCCGAGTTTGGTTCCTCGTCCATATAAAGAACCAACGCACAACTAAAGCTATTTAGTAAATAGGCTCATTCAGAATACAACATCAATTGGAATAATGGGAGCGCGAATAATGAACAATTAATAAAATTTAACATAAATATATACGTTCAATGAATCTTCAAAAGAGCCTCCGAATATATGCACTCAATGAACCACGCAGCAATCGCATAATGTATATATTTCACGTGTTGAACAGACTCCATATGATTTTATTTCATCGCGCTTTACAAATTTTATATGATTTTTATCTATTTTTATGGGGCGACAGGTTCAACGCTGAGACCGTTATACTATACTCTATACTATACTATTCTATACAATACTAGACCATACTATACTATACTATACCATACTGTACTATACTATTCAATAGTATACTATACTATAATATGCTATAGCACAATTCCGCTACTCGTAATACGGCCCTCATATAATTTGACTGTCATGCTAAAGAATGGATAATGTAATCCAGTCACTTATCAACTTGATATCAACGTTGTATCGAGGACGTCGATTCAATTTTGAAAATATGCGTTTAAAAATCACTTTTAAAAGGCAACACGTCTAAAGAGACCAGTGTCAGATCGACTGGACAGGTAGAAGTGTGTTAAATATCGATTATTAGATTTGTAGCAGACAAACAAACAAACAAACAAACAAGAAGTGAAGTTAAGAAAAGTGTTGTAAAAAGAAACATTTACCAATGTTATTTAAACGTAACAATTTCTGTGTCTGTGTTGGTTAAATTTTCACTCATGTTGATTGATTAAACCAGGCAATGCCCAGAGGTGGGCAGTAGCGCGCTACATGTAGCGGCCGCTACATTTTCAGTAGCGGTAGCGGCGCTACATTTAAGCAATTGTAGCGGTAGCGGTAGCGGCCGCGGCCGCTACATTTAAGCAGTTGTAGCGGGATCGGTAGCGGCGCTACATTTAAGCAATTGTAGCGGTAGCGGTAGCGCCCGCTACATTTCAAAGTAGCACTGCCCAGCTCTGGCAATGCCTTCTGAGTCTAATTCAGCAAGATCTTCTTCACGCCAATGGTTAGCTTTTTCACACGTGAGGGCATCAGATTCACGGCCAAATATCACCTCAAGCTTTTCCGGTTCATTGGTGCATGATTCTTCATTATCTTTCTTGGTGTTTTCGTTAACTTTAGATTTCGTCGCGTTGTCCAGCAATATCTTATGACGAACTATACAGGCGCGCATGCCTTTGCTGTCTTCGGTTAGTCCAAGCCTCTCAAATGTTATATCTTTATGATATATAAATTCTTCATCATGATATAGAATACGCAAAATATCATTATACAGAAATTCAAATAAATAGGAAAAATCACCATAGAACTTCATTGGCGGTATTGTTATCAGCTCGAAGGTTTCGAATTCCTCTAGATTAAGCCCTGGAACATCTTCATAAACGGTCATCGCAGTACGATTAAGGAGTTTCAAGGTCTCAGTTTCTGATCCCCAGAAGTCCCCCTCATCAGATACACGAGCTCCACAGTCGAAAACTACTGCTGACTCTGAGCCGATCTGGAACCAGATGCGCCTGGATAACACTTCCCCCACCTCACATGACCTAACAGCTCGAAGGGCAGCACCACAGGCAACCGCATGGTCTTTGTCGAGCGTGCGATCCACAGGTTTTCCTAACGTTTCGAGAATCAGATTTTCTACGGCAGGAATACGCGTTGAGCCTCCCACCAATACAACTGTTCGAACTGTAGCCCAACTCTTTGACTGGGCCAATCGACGTAGCGCATTCCTGAAAATTTCAAACTGTTGTTTGCACGAATCTTCCATATCCGCCCTGCTGAACGAACAGGAGAAGTCGATATCATGAGCCATTGAGTCAACTTGAACATCAGAAGAAGTGCATAATGTCAGATTGTGTTTCAACTTCTCCATGGAGGCCCTCAAGTTCATGAGTGCTCTGGGGGACTTCTCGAATGGTTGCTCGTGTTTATCTTCAAATTTTTTTATAACGGCTTGCATCAAGCACTCGTCTACAAAGTTTCCGCCAACCGTGGAGCCTCCGAAAGCTTCCTGAACTTTGACCGTCCCATTTTCAATGGAAACAATCGCCAAGTTCAGGGAACTTGCTCCGAAATCGACGACGGCGAGGCAGTCATCATCTCTGGGGCGCTGGTTCCAGTAAGCGATGGCAGCGGCGGTGGTCGAGTTGACCAGCGTGACGCTTTCAAGGCCGGCGATGCAGGCCGCGTCAAGAGTGGCTACTCGCTGCGCGTTGCTGCAATTTACAGGGACGGAGATGACAGCGTTTGTGACGCAGCCCAATTGATCTTCTGCCGCTGATTTCATGTTAGCAATTAACAAAGCCGCAATTTCCTCGGGACGTAGCATTGCATTTATATTCCTGTATTTTACTTCAAAGACGGGCAAGCCATCCTTGGTTGTTGAAAATACAGGAAGGTAAGGAGACACAGTTGGGTCTTTTTCGAGCGAACGAAGTTGTGTTCCTTGTTTTCCACTCTCGCTATTGGAAAGCTTCAAGCGCTCCAATGATTCGATTGATACGGCTCCACTCTCTTGCTTGTAGCTCCTGCCGAGGACGGTCTTGATGCCATAAAAAGTGTTCTCGGCGTTGAGGGCCGCCTGGTCCCTGGCATCGCTGCCCACGAGGCTGCGGGAGTCGGTGAAGGCAACAAAACTTGGAGTGGTCTTGTCGCCGTGAGCGTTTGGCAACACCGTCACCGCTCCAGCGCGCACGCTGGCAACACAGCACTTGCCTGCGCCCAGGTCCAGCCCGATGCTGGCCGCACCCGACATATTCATAGGAACGTGAATCAACATAAGTATTATGCATCTCAGAGAAGGCAGTAAAATTAATAAAAAGCGTTAAATTTACGTAGGATCCAAGTTTCGCGAAGAAGATTAATTCTACCACCGGACGGAAACGCGTACAACAAAATGAGAACACATTTCACATTTATTCAAGTAATAATAACTTGACAATTGACTTGTATCACAAGTTCATGTTTTGCCGACACAAAGAAAGGACAAATATAAACGAAAATTAATTGAGTATTGATACCTAAATCCTTATGAAACTAGCACGGTTAAGACAAATACTTATATATACCTACACAAATTATACAGTTACACAAATACTTATATAAAACTTTAACTTTCTCAGGACTGCAGCCAATCGAAGCTTTCGTTGCATCCGCCATTGTTCTGTGCGACAGTAGAGCGCAGATCCGCAATAATAAAAATAAATAACATTAAAGTAGCTAGCAAAAGGGGTGTATCGTCACACTTTCCATAAACAGCTTAAATCATAGGTTACCCCAAATCTTACCCAACAAAGTTAACCAATTACCCCTGATCTTTCAATATTATTACGAACAATTACCCCAAATCTTGCCCAACAAAGTTAACCAATTACCCCTGATCCTTCAATATTACCACAATCATTTACCTTAAATCTTGCCCAACAAAGTTAACCAATTACCCCTGATCCTTCAATATTATTACGAACAATTACCCTCAAATCTTACCCAACAAAATTAACTAATTACCCCTGATCCTTCAATATTATTACGAACAATTACCCTCAAATCTTACCCAACAAAATTAACTAATTACCCCTGATCCGTCAATATTATTAAGAACAATTACCCCGAATCTGCATAAACAGGGTACCGATCATGAATCTTGCCCAACAAAATTAACCAATTACTCCCGAATCATGAGTTAACG
>NW_025935414.1:0-93024 GCF_000764305.2 Hyalella azteca | reverse complement strand
AGTCACCAACGATCAATGTATGCGACCTGCTGAATGACATGCTCGGTAAAAGGCTGTTTAGTACTTTATTGTTATCAGAGGAGCTGTTAGGTGATCTGTAAATGACCCCTATGAGAAGGCTATCTTTGCCTTTTGATTTGAAAATAATGTGAAGAAAACCATTCAATTTTTCTGAATTTATTGAATAGAACTTGTGTCGGGCAAACACAAAAATTTAATAAAGGCGATTGGCCCTAGCTGCTGCCCCCTGGAAGTCCTCTGAACAGGGAGCAAGAGCTTCACCTGGCCAACGCAAGCCAACCAGGTAGCACAGAGAAACTGACACGGTAAATTCCATCCATCCTGTCAAATAAATTCCAGCTGATTTGAATAAAACTATATCATTTCAATATAAAGAAATTTAGCCCATCTGAATATTAGGGTCCAGAATATTGTCATAATGCTTAAAATTACAGACCTAGCAGCCGTGATCTTAAAATTGTATAGTCGTCTTAAAAATAAGAGGCTATAATAAATTGGCAACTAATAAATATCAAGTCAGTTGGAAGACAAGGAGGGTTTAATTAATCGGATGAGAGCATTGAAGGGGAGACCGTTTTCCATAATGGAAACCGGCCGGAGCCATAAATTGCCCTAACATTCTGAGCTTCAGTGACGGACAACCAACCTGCAGCATCCGGTCCTCTCCCCAGCTCTCGCAGAGACCGGTCCTCCGTGAAAAGACGAGCAGATGCTGAAGCCCTAAGATCGTCTCACACCTCAAGGCTGCCACCCCAGACGAGACGCACGCTGGAAGTCTAACTCCATACCGCAGATGAACCGAACAAAAAGTAAAGGTGTGGCGTCGTTGGCAGTCGTACGAAATATGACTTGTGGGCTGTCTCTGAAGCAGACTAGAGGTTGGAGTTAGCTTCTATCTTCAAATGTGGATTTGAAGAAATGAGGAAGGTTGCCCATACCATTGCAAGAAATGTTGGCAACTGTAGCCAGCCAAATAAAATCACAACGTACTCAAACCCAAATAATATTCTTCCAACTGGAACTATCTTAGGTAGGATTAGAATTTTATACATCTTGTGATCTCATTGTTGTAGTCGAGTGAAAAAAAAATTCTAAAAATAACAATCCAAAATTTCAAACATTTTGCATCCAATTAATTATGTAGAAGTAAGCGTGGTCCTCTTATCTGTAATGAAACGATCGACGATCTCACAACCATTACTGCGGCTGCTGAAGTCAATGAAATTGTTTTAAATCCGAGAAAATATTTCTCGGCACTCAAACTCATTAACAGTAGAGTTCATACTAACTAGATTATCATTATTATTATTTCTCAAACATATATATCTTTCTATGTCAATAACCCCATAAAATATTCTTCAATACACGAACAATTTAATTCCGAATAATACAAAGTTTTCACTTTAAATATTTCTAATAAATGCTTATGGTGGCTAGCCGAGTAGTGCTAGCAAGTCCTTGGATTTCAGTGCATTCTGCTTGTCGATGTTATGGCGTACGAATAAGATAAGAGGCCAAATAATTATTAATCTGTTGAATGTTTCTGCCGATTAGAGTTATTTTGAAATTATTGGAGCTAATATCTTGAAATTATTGTGGTTTTAGGTTACGAGTAAAACAATTTCACCGGGGCTTCAGCGTGTGAATGATTTAAAATTCATTAAAAAAGCAGATAATCTTTCATAAGTTAAATGTCAATATGAACACAATATTTCCTGGTAAAAATTTTCTGATTAGCCGGTTGAAATGCAGCTTTCGGTTACTCATTGCACTTGAAGACTAAAAAGTTTTTGGGACCTACAAGACTAGAGCGCTGCGTCAGCATAGAAAAAATTTGGTCTCGTAAACGTGCAACGATTCAAATTTTTTGCTTATATATTGAACCTTTATAACATAACATAACCTACAGTGATGTCGGTGCTGAAGAGTAGACCTGATGTTCTTAGGTACACAGGCATCAACTGCAGACATAACCGTTTCTATGAAATATGACAATCAATCAGCCGCATTCATGTCCTTAATACAGTCCTAAATATTCGCCGCATTCACTGCTTCACGGAGTTTATCATAGTCGCCTTTCAAACGTTCACTCTTCCGAAGCGCGGAATTTTTCTCTACAAAAACTTACTTGTACAGACTGCGGATTTTCCAAGCTTTCTCGCTGCCTTCAGTACGCTCCAAACCTGCTTTAGAGTCAACATCAGAGCAGCATGCATCCTTTGAGCGTAGCCTCTTGCACGACATAATATCAACCGGTGTGCTTAGTGCCTTCTTGCTGTAACAGTCTGCAACAAATGCAGCGTCAGCCATCACTCGGTCTTTCGCATCAAATGCGGTACCTTCGGGAATACCTACCAAAGCACACAAGGTTGCAATTTCTACGTTCTCTATCAAGTAATTCATGGGAGCTTTCGCCAGCAACTTCAGATAAATCAGCTCTTTTGTTCTTTAATTTAATTTTTTTCTGTATTTTTCAGCTCAGCTTTCACTTCAGTCAGCTCATTTCACATCGAGCTCAATTTTTCACTCAGCGAGCGCACCATCTCACTATTTGCGATCTGGACAGAGAGTACTGTGATCCCAACATCTTCAATTATTACCACTCACCCCTTAAAAAAAAATTTCCAACCTGAATATTTTTTTTATATTTGTTTTGAAATTCTTTGTATTTATTCTTCGTCATATTAGGTAACATTAGGGTTCGTTGAGTATAACATTGTCCCACGGCTAGATTTTTTTGTGCTGTAGTGTAACCATGTGATGAGTTATTAACCAATTTCATGCATGACTATGTAGGTAGCACCAATGGCTTGATTGTTGATTAAGTTTGGGTTTAATTCAAATATTCTCGACCATTGCAATGCGCCTTCATATTTTTGCTCCATCTATTTGTTCCCATTAAAAATTTTACTTGTAATAACTAATTGGAGGGCTAATTGCACATCTGAGGTAACCCCGTAAAATCGGCGCCTGAGCGCCAATGCAGGAACAATTGAGGCAAGGAGTTACGGGCGCCGGTTTGTGAGCAATTGTGAGCTTCAGTGCGTGTAGAGTGCGGAATCAAAACTGAGTTATCTATGTGTCGGTTAGCTCGTAGTAGCTGCTACGAGCTACCAGACGCATGCATAATTGAGTTCTGATGCCGCACTCTAAGCGTTCTGACGCCTTAAATTGCCCACAAACCGGCGCCCGTAACTCCTTGCCTCACTTGTTCCTGCATAGGGGCTCAGGCGCCGATTTTGCGGGGTTACCTCAGATGTGCAATTAGCCCTCCAATTATTGGAGAGCTAGTAGAAGTCAAATAATAATATTATATAATGAATTTTACAAATATTTTCGGTGTATTAAGACTGTTAGCTTCATTATTTACAAAATATTGATATTTTACGATTACATTACGACTTTCTCCCAGAATTAGAGTAACTTTGGCCTGAACATTTAATGAAACAAATCATGATAATAACAACGAAGCTTCGAAGAAGAAAAACAAAACCAGGTGTAACTCTTCTTCATACGTAGATGATGTTGAGATGATAGTAATGTCTAATGTGAAAGGCGAAACGTTTTCGATATAGAAGAAATATTAAGAGAATAAGCAGGGATATGCCTATTCACAGGCCTCTAATAAGAACCCAAATTGAGTTGATACTTGAAGACTTCGCTTTATTCTTTATTCACACAGGAGCATACAAAAAAATCCTTACCTATAAAAAATAACGAAAATTTAGAGAAAAAATACAAAATGCTTCCATGTGAATGCCCATATAAGCTAAAAAGCTTCACAGGCGCTATTGATAACTTCGGGGGATATTAAATATAGTGGACTGAAATACTACTCGGGAAAAATTATCAGGCTATTCGATGAAGGAACTTTAGTTAATTGCATATAAAAGTGACTGGAGTTATAGCGCTGGCCAGAAATAAAATTGCTTGACCTATGATTGGGCGGATGTTTTTCAGAAGATAAATTGTCCAGAAATATCTCCAGAGAGGAACCGGAATAAGACAATTATTGTAATGTAAAATTAATTTTTGTAACATAATATGACAATTATGTGAATGTAACAGAATAAGACAATTATTTGCGATGTAAAATTATTTTTTCTCCGCACTTAACAATACAATGTTTTCCACTAAGTTGACTTTTGTCTAAATTTTTACCTTTCTTTATCTTCTTGGAATAAAAAAGGGAAAAAATCTGCGGGTAATATCTAACCCAATAAATATTCAACATAGGTTTCATTACGGTATAAAAATATGGTAAAGAGTTTTTATATATTAAAGGTACTTTTGGCCCAAATATTCAAAATAAATAATGATAATATTGGAAAGTGATTGTGAGATGGCAATATGGTTTTAATTCAAGTGTCAAAAGTTTTTTAACACATTTAGATACATTCAAACTAATATACTCAATGCCATGAGATATTGAGCTGATAAAACTGTAAAAAGATATAACTCAGTACTCACTGCAGTGAGTGACAGAGAGCGCATTTTCTCGTCGACGAAAACTTGAGGTCACGGACAGACGGACGGACAGACAGACAGACGGACAGACAGACAGACAGACGACGGACGGACATGGCGAGCACAATTAATAGTGCATTTTTTCCATGAATGAGAAAATGTGCTAAAAAGTTAAATTTTTTACCAATGCTACCCCATCTGACTGTAACCGTAATAATGCACCGCCTTTAAGTAAACTTGACTGCTAAATTTACTCTGGCGTAAATGTCAAGTTAGCTCGATTAAATGATTTAGTTCTCAAGATGAAACTGTGCTAAGTGAGTGATTGTTGTGGGGCGTGAAAAAAGGTCTGAAGGATATCTAAGAAATTTATTACGACATTTAGCGAAAAATTGATGACAAAGCGTGCGAATGGCGAGATACTACTGTGCTTCGTTTCTAGGAAATTTGTTGAGATATCTCAGAGCTCAGGAGATGGAAGGTACATACCGTAAGT
Organism: Hyalella azteca; assembly: GCF_000764305.2. Taxonomy (NCBI): domain Eukaryota; kingdom Metazoa; phylum Arthropoda; class Malacostraca; order Amphipoda; family Hyalellidae; genus Hyalella; species Hyalella azteca. The sequence continues at coordinate 88,040 of NW_025935414.1, read as the reverse complement.
AATTTTTTCTGATATCAAGAGTTGGAGGACACCTGATGTTTCTCTCATCAAGTGTTACGAGGCACAAAATATCATAATTTCGGATTTTTTTTACTAATGCTGCATGGTATATTTGAAAACTTAGGATCACAATTTGCTTGTTTCACCGTGCCGATATTCGACGGATATGTCAGTGGGAAGAATCGCACATCTCGAATCTGAGAACAAACACTAAAAATCGAAAGTTTTTTGTTTGTACGCTTGACAAATCGTTTGGTAAACTTCTTCTCAATTCTCAACATAAATAATATAATTTATTTTACGTGAATAAACTTGGTTAGCCTTCAACTCTTGCATGACAATAACATTTATCTGATGGCCGTGGCAAATAACAGATGCGTCAACGTATCTTGTAATCGCGCGTCTGGCCAATGACTCGCGCTCGACGATTCGTAGAATACCAGGCCTCAATCACAAGGCCATATCATGGAGACATCGTGACGCCTGGTGCCATCAAACTTCATTTTATCACATGCTCACTTCACATTTATCACATGCTAAAAAAATTCATTCTATAACATTTGTCACTGTAAAAACTTAGTGAACGGCGTTTCAATATTTCTAAATTGAGAAAGGGTAGGAGAGATGCTTCGTAGTACGAAATATATTTCAAAAGCTTTCAACAATCAACTTTTTTATGTTTCAGCAATGCAAATCGAATGTCTTTTGAAAGATGAAAAAAACATTATTACCATAATAGTTTCGAACGTAGTAAGTTGTTTCTGGAAATGCAAATAATTTTTGGAATGCATTTGTCTTTCCTGTAAATGTGTCGAATTGGCTCGCTCTGTGCAAGCCCATTTCCAATGGGTTGTTTGATATTGAATTCATTGGTGAGTATATGGAATGATTGGTAGAAAACAAGCTTCATCTGAACTTTCATATTTTTAGGAATATGTCGTTCAATTGTCATTTATTAAGTCTGTTTCAAAACCCTTAACGGCAGAAAAATTCTGGCATAAAAAAATAATATAATTAAATGAAGAGATTAGATGCATATCTGAAAACATTAAAGGATCTCTGGTATTGGAAACGATATTGAAAATCTTCCGGTTAACCTACAAAAGAAGTCGAAGAAGTGAAAAATGTTCCTTCATTCCTTTCTGGTGCAAAGAATTATGTATTCTTCACAAAGTATTGAATATTTTTCAAGTCATATACAGTTTTTATGCAACTTGCCTTTGAGCGTAGTTGCATTATCGAGTCGCACACGTGCATCTCGTCTTATCAAAAAAATTGCGACCAAAGAGAGATAAGCTCTCCTCAAATACTATCGTTCTTCAGAGCAACTCCTCACTCTATTCGATCATCTCTTCACCATCACAACCAACGAGATGGCGTTGAAATTACTATCAGTCATTCTTTTCGTCGCGGTGCTGAGCATCGACTTCGATGCCTGTGTTGGACAAAGCAACACCAACTTTTATTTCACGTTCGATGACGATTTGCAAGGACTAACGGTGCACAGGGGCACCTGGAAATGGTCTGACATGGCAAGCATGCAGTACAAAATACCTCCTGGTAAAGATGGCTTCGCAGTTTACGACACCCCTCGTGAAGGGGATGAGCTATACTCCGAGTATATTCCACTGGATTACGGCTTGAATTACACCATCACTTTCTTCTTCAACTCGAAGTATGAGCAGGGAACCACGTTTGCTCTACACAAACTCTCCCGTAATGGCGATTACCTTCAACTCATTGCCGACTACACTTATCTCTCCAGCCCCCTCAACAAGGACTGGATTACCGTCTCTGGATATGTGCCACCAGAATCTCACGCTTTGGTAAGAAGGGATAATTTTATACGAATCGTATCTATCAATAACCTTAGTGTTATTTAATGTTTTAAAATTGTGCAATGAATTATTCAACTAGTAACGGCTGTAAGATTTTCATCTTCATTCGACTTGCATTCTGATCATACATTGGGTGATTTGCTCTTGGTGGGAGGAACTTTGTACGAAATTATCTGATCGGTGTTGATCAAACTAAAATAATCAAAACTTTGGGCCGATCTGTTAAGTTTCCGATCTGGGATCTTTGCGTTCTTAAAATTTCTACCTTGTGTAACCTTCATTAATGTTGGGATTGGAAGTGCGCATTTTTATTGGACTCATCATTTTACTAATATTCGGAGCAACTACATGGCCTGTTGCTACTTTTCTTCTATCACTTTACATTTAGGCTGACTTGCAAATTTTGGAGTCCGTTCATATTTTTAAACAAAAGCCTACTCTAAATGCCTCCAACAGTTCATATCCCCTCGAAATTTTGTATAGATACGTTATATGTACTTTATATTTACTGCTCATATTTACTTCATTCTTATTTGTTTTCAGATGACGATTTATGTTTTAAGATCTTCAAAGTCTTTTAAGTGTTATTTTTCGTACTTTTGTTTATTTATTCCTGAATTTTAGGTTTTGAACTGACGTTGGAGCTGGACTCCGAAGAGTTTTCCATTATAAGAAATGGTGAATTTTCTGGCTATTTTCTTTGCTTTTAAATTCTTGACAAGTAATCTGTTACAGCAAACTATGTTGGAAGTTCATAACAAGAAGGCTTTTCAATAGATTTTTTTTAAGTCATAAATTCCTAAGAACGGATCACTCGAAATGTACCAGCAAAGAATTACGTTTCCGTTTAATACTTCGCTTCTGCTAACCGAAAGAACTTTAGAGATATTTCTCAAAATTCAAAGTATTCATTCATAAATGCAGGCAATATATAATTTAAACTTGAAATATCAGACTGATATTTCAACGACTTCAATATTTAGTCGAACGATTCGTAATATTTAGTCAATATATATTTCCTAGAGTTCAGTTCACTCATATTTTCTTACTCTATGACCAACCAATAATAAATACAACTAATAGGAGTTGTTCATAAAAGAACTTAACCTATTTATTTCTTGTATTGCTGGTTTTACCGGAATATATAAAAACCTGATTAAATTGTTATTCTTCCTGCAGTTCGCGTTATTCTGCCAGTCTGAATATTCTAACCCCAGCGGCATCAATGGTTACCTCTGGGGTTGTGCTGTGGACTCAATGAACCTCATCACAGGACCTGACCCAACCTCTACCGCACCCCCCACCACAACCACTACAACTCCCACTACAACCACTACGACTCCTACTACTACTACGACAACAACCACAACTACAACAACACCCACAACTACAACAACTCCAACTACGACAACAACTACAACAACCCCAACTACGACAACAACTACAACAACCCCAACTACGACAACAACTACAACAACCCCAACTACGACAACAACTACTCCAACCACAACTACCAAACCTCCACCGTAAGTATAGGCGCTGACTATATAGAAGTCACTCATGATGGACAAGCATGATAAATTATGACAAACAAAATGGTAAAAATCCGGAATTTCACCTCGGCTTCTCATTTGAATCTTTTTTGTCTGGATAAAATATTAGTGTATTGCTAAATAAAAAATCCAGACAATGTTCCTCAATCATGAATGAGTCGTTTATTGCATCGTTACGGACGACACAACCGTACCGATTTCCATTGCAAATAAAGTTAGCAAGTTAAAGTCAAAGCCTACGGATGCTAAACTGAAATTGATAATTAAACGCGTGGCTAATAAAATGAGGCACGAGAAGTAGAAAAGATACCTAAAGAACTCAAGCCATCTAATCTACAGGGTGATTCACGGAAACTTTGTGAAGTGGAAGCTCAATAAAAAACTAGCATAGTTTCGTTAATTAGTTCCGTTCAACCCGCTGAAGCATATTGACGGGTATGTTGGCGATGGCTTGGCTTTTTTTCAAGTGAGGACAGCCATTGTAAACAATCGATTTAAGATAACTTGCCTGAATGTGCTCACCCACGTAACAATCGATTTCCGATCTAGTACCCGACCTGCAGGACGAATGCGGAACCGAGTAAGGGAAAGCTCGCTGAACAGCGAAAATGAAACGGTCATCAGAACATTAGGCCTCGACAGCAAACGCACGCTGTTCGCTTGTCCAATGCATAGTGGCAACTGACAAGGCGGGACACAAACTTTATGACCTTGCCTTGTATATGAAAGACTCCTAGCACTTTTTCTACAATGGTTGCTTGGCGCGAAGTTCAAAACAGGAAGTTCCCGTTTGTGACTGATATGAAAGAAATTTTATGAAATGAAATTTTATTTGATGAAAGCTTTGGCCCCGAGCCGAAGCTGTGACTTGTAAAGTGGCAAATTCAAATAATGTAATAATTAAAGAAGGTTAAAGCTAAGTAAAGCGTTTATGTTGCAGTCCTGTGATTGACTTCAACTTCACGTCGGGTACCCAAGGCTGGGTGCTGGGGAGCAGCAATGGGGCAGCCTGGAGGCGGCAAAACACCAACGGGGAGTATGCCATTGAAGTTGTGGGGTCACCGGTTATTTCAGGTAAGGTAGCTCGAAAAAGTTTCGAATAAATAACATCTAAATAGTTTCTTCTGACATTTTGGTGCAGATGTCGCGTTATTTGAATGCTAAGTTGGGTCAGTGAATACTTACAATAACGGTCGTTCCTGGGATTATATAATGAAGATCATAGAACTTCGTGATTAACTCCAGTGAAGAAAGAAAATATTGATTCGTGGAAAACATTTGGAGGTTAACGAATTCTGGTAATCGAATATATGTGTACACTGCAGGTAGCAAAGAATTTGCAAGCTGGAAGTTGTGGATTGTATGAAGTATTTCTTTTCTTAATAGAGTTGTGAGGAAAGATGGAAGAAATAACCTTCATGTTGCCTGATAACTCCACAAGTTCATAATTTCCATATTTTGTCATTAGTATGCGAATCGATATTTCATATCAAAAATTTTAACTGATATTCATCATAATATTGGTTCGATCCTGCAAAACATGTACCTACTATTGATTTGCAGGTCGAAATGAGGTTATGATTTTTTTTTCAGATATATAGCAGATTTTGTTTGACCTAAGCAATAAAAAAACTGATATTTATAAATCACGACGTCGTGTCACTATATCTTTCTGTGTCGCTTTGTTTTTGCAGGCGTGGTTTTGGCCACGAGTCCGCGCTTGGTCGTGTGGGAGGAAGGCGAAGTGACCGTGTCTGTGACGTTTAGCATGGAAGGATCTTATGAGTATCCTGCATCCCTCAGAGTTCGACGCTCCTACTCCTACAAGTATGTTCCTACTCCTGCAATGACGCTCCTATAAGTAAGCTCCTACTCCTGCATGTATGTTGCTACTCCTGCAAGTAAGCTCCTACTCCTATAAGTACGCTCAAGCTTCTGCAAGTAAGCTTCTACTCCCGCAATTAAGCTCCTACTCCTAGAAGTAAGTTCCTATCATATATGTAAGTAAGCTCCTACTCACGCAATTAAGCTCCGACTCCTATAAGTAAATTCATACTCCCGCAATTAAGCTCCTACTCATATAAGTAAGCTCATACTACTGCAAGTAAGCTTCTACTCATGCAAGTAATCTCTTGTTTCCTACAAGAAAGCTTCTACTCATGCAAGTAATCTCTTGTTTCCTACAAGAAAGCTCATACTCCTATAGGTAATCTTCCTCCCCTACAACGTAAAGCTGCAAACAGTAAACTTTTTCTCATACCGCGAATAATTAGAGTTGAACCAAAAGATGCGAATAAAATATTATTAGTTTATGGGTGCTTTCAGGTTACTTTCGTGAAATTATTTCCACGCTAATGTGAAAAAACCTCTCGCAAAGCAAACGAGGACTTTTGATTCGTCTCAAACAATAAACGAGAATAGGAGTAATTTTTTATATACTCGCATACTCGTACTGAGAAGGTCATTCAGTCGCAACAAGGGGAAAGTTTTTTATCGTATATCGTAAGAAGCAAGGAAGCGTTTCATCAAAACTGACAATAGATTTAATGATGACAAGAGTCTTTACTTAAACATATAAGATGGATCAATTGCTCAGATAGTTTACACGCTTTGTTTTCATATCTTCCTTTGCGGTTGATGAGGGGATTTGTACAATATGTCGAAAATGAAGGAGCTCTTTTTACAACCGATGATAGATTTGTTTTGGAATGTATCTGCAGACCGTTGTTATATGCATCATTCGAAATCATTTGTTGCGGACTATTTTGTGCTTTTCAGCGCAACTGTTGTCTATGGCAGGATTAATTGAATACGCGTGCATCCATGCAGGGTTCATTTTTGCTTTATATTCCAGAAGACACGGTTTCTGAAAAGAAACCGGTACAAATACAAATTTATTCTAGTAAAAGGGTTATTGAATATACAAACAATATTAGAAAATATTCAAGCAATTACAAAGACTTTCTAAACAACGAAGAAATGTTCTAACATGAGAACTAGGCTCACCAAAATTCGTTCCTGATCTTAGTTCGGTCTGTACTCCGCAGCCGACAGAAGACGAATGAACGCAAAGGTTTCGCAAGACCACAAAATTAAGCTACTATTCTAAGACGAATGTTGCGATCACAACATCATTCGTTTCAAGAAAAAAAACTGTAAAACTAATTTCAAGCATCATTCAACCAAAAATGCTATTATTATACGCTACAAGTATGCTCTGATTAAATACAACCAAAATTAAGTATATTGTCTAAGGTGCACGATCTTAAATCAGAAGTACGGAAAGAATATATTTTTAGACGAAACTGAACCCCCGCACCAATTACTTTACAAAACTGCTTTATTTAAACTGTAAATTGATTCATGCTCAATCAATAATCCACAGTAACTTCGACCCTAATCCCGCAATTTCGATGGACGACTTCGGAACGAACGGTACCTCCGGTTACGTGACCTACACGGACACATTCAGCAACCTGGTGCCCGGCGAAGAGTTCTTCATTGTTTTGGGTGAGACTACTATTATTCAGGAGATTTCAACAAAACTGATTTTTCTGCGCACGTTTATTTCGCTGCACTTGCTGCGTCAGTTCATAATTTTTCGTTAGTCATAATATTGGAGATCCTGGGTAGATTTCGTGCCCATGACTATCGGAATGCTGACTGATGGCATTATGTTCTTGAATATGATCGCACCCTTTCAAAATTTAAAGGCGTACGCGACCCTACGTTAGGGCCGCCTGGGACTCGGGGAGCACGTAAATCAGCTTCTCTAATCCGCTTCGGCCCAAGGTTCGAAGAGCAAGCAGTGTCTGGGCAGCTGGCGAGCTCGGAATGACTCGGCTCGGCCAACCCTTGTCATACTGTCGTGCCACTATAAAGTCGGATATGAGATGCCATGAAGTTAATGTCATGATGTTTTTAGGTTTAATCGCATGAATTAATTACAAATATTGTCATTAAGACCCTTCTCATGCGTTCATCGTAATTAATTCATGCAACAAGGATGATTCTGATAAATAGCTGACAATTTTAGCGTATTGCAACGGTTTAGTCGAATAATTCAACAAAAAAATGAGCAGAAATTTTAGGAAAAACTCGTATATATCATGAAATGCAATTTACATTCTACAACGTAATGATATCATGACGATTAGATAATGATTACAAGATAATAATGCGATGACAACAATATTTCAGAGGGGTCGCTGGGCATTGACCAGAGCAACGTAATCTCTGTTACGGCGCTGCAGCTCGTGGGCGCCTCGCCGTACCCCGTGCCTGAGCAGGACTTCTTCGACTTCCATGGCGGCCTTGTGGGTCAGTAAACGGAATATGGAATAATTTGTAGAGTTCTTTGAGAGGGGGGATTTATTCTCCAAAGTGGGCATGTGTGTCTGTAAAAGGAAGACTATATAGTTTAATGAGTTCTTTATGAGGGGAGGGTGAATTACTTCACCAAAAAATGTGTTCCCTTCCATGGTGGGCTTGTGGGTCTGTAAATGGAAGACTAAATTTTTCCCTTATGTTATTAGCAGGGGAAAATAATTTCTTTCTTTTCCATTGACTTATTTTTTTTAATATAAAGTTTTTTTCCTTGATATATTTTTAGAGACCAGGTTTATTAATACACAAGTAATTGAAGAAAAATATCCGCAAAGCAATTTTTGTACAACGAATTTCAGAATACCCTTGAATTATTATGTATTTGCCGTTGACGGAATTGTGTAGGGAATTTGGAATTTTGAGGTAATGAGCCAGATGCCAATGATATTCAGAAATGCAACATATAACAGATTAGCCTTTGCTGATAGGTGCAATTTACTTACTCAAAATAAGAAAAAATAAACCCTCAGCACATTTTCCTATCGATTTACGCCATAGTACAAGATTATTCATTTCAAAAAACATTTCGTTTCATTCAAGACCATTTTTAGCGCATTGTCTCGTTTATGGAAAAAAAGGGCTATTGTGCTCGTCATATGTCCGTCCGTCCATCTGCCTTTCCGGTTTTCTATTCAACTCATTTGCCAAGTTTTTTTCTAAAAACCGAATAAAATTTTTTTATTCATTGAAGGCTGGTCACAAGGCAACATGGACGGTGGCAGGTGGCAGGTGGAAGACTACCGCAACATAGGCGTGACCATCCCCAAGCCCACTGGACTCAACGTTCTGTACGCCGACAGATTCGACATTTTCAGTGGTTGGTGAATAAAACTATTGTGAACTATATTAAATACTTCGTATCAAATACTTCGCAGGTTTCCCTAAGGTCTCAAGAAAATTAAAAAATTTTCTCTTATTAGTATGATTTGATTGAAAACTCATAATTATTGTCTGTAGTCTGTCTAACTAGCAGTCAAGTCAACACCATAACACGAGAGAGCAGCAGATTAACCATTGTTACCGGGCTGAGGATTCAAAAGGGCAATAAACAATTTCAGCAAAATTGTTCGAGCATTTTCTTTCTGGTTTTAACAGAATATTTTTTTTCTAATTTAGTTTACAAAAAAATTTTGATAGCAGAATAAAGTTCTTGACAAATTGGATTCATTGATCTTGCCATTGAGCAAACAAATTGCCCCTCATCAGTTAAATTTTATTAAATTAAGCGTGTGAACTGACTAGACAATATTACCTGGTGACCGTTACCTGTTCTAACAAACATAGATACTATAATTGTACTCAACCACCAGGCGTGATGACCATCGAGTCTCCTCCCCTCTCCACCATCACCGGCTCCAACAAGACAATCAGCGCCCGAGTCTCGGTTCGAGGCAGCGACGACAACCCAGTATCTTTGAGGTGATAGTAATAGTCATAGCGGTATCAGCGTTGGATAGGAGAAATATGGCCTGTTGATAATGCTTTATATCACAGAATACTCGCAGCTAGGTGGGGTTTCAAGCCCGCAATTTGCTGCTCCAATTCGACTGTTTCCAACGACCCAGCTACATAATCGATTTTGACTATAACTGTCACAGTAAGCAGGTATTAAACCCGCCACTCACTGCTCCAAATCTTGTTATGTGAACCTTAAAGCAATAACATAACATAACATAACATAGTGATGTCGGCTCTGAAGTGTAGGCCTGATGTGGCCTGTCGCCGATTCTTTTCCATTTCGTGCCTTGTTCATAGATCTAAACTCGTGTCATTTGACCGGATCTTTTCATGACTGGCGATAGTTTGAAGAAGCTACTAGACTTCCACCGGGTTCGATAAGGCTGTCTCTTATACACATCTAGATGTGTATAAGAGACAGGGTTTAACCAAGAGCCGTTTACGTATAGCCATATAACTCGCAAATGAAGGCAAAACGAAAAAATTGTAACAAGTTAAACATCACCGTTGCTGAGGTAAGGTATTAAAATACTAAATTTCGTTCAAATCTGTTCATTAGTTTGGAAGAAATTTCTTGATTACTGCGAAGTTAAGCACGTATTGCTGTTTCAATCACGAATGAAACTCGCGAACGAGGGCACAAGCGAAAAAATTTTCAAGAGCTAAACATAACCGTTCGGTACTTAGGACTGTAAATTCAAAATTTCGTTCGAATCTGTTCAATAGTTTGAAAGAAATTCCTTGATCACTGTGAATTTCGGCCCGTATTGCCGTATAAGTATGGCAAAATTTGGAAATTGGTCGAGAGACCGGCTGCGAGTCCGGCCGTTTATTTGTCGGAGACATAAACCCAGGGGTGGTTAAAAAAATATAACTCAGTACTCACTGCAGTGAGTGACAGAGAGCGCATTTTCTCGTCGACGAAAACGTGAAGTCACGGACGGACAGACAGATGGACAGACGGACATGACGAGCACAATAGTGCATAAAACGTGAAGTCACGGACGGACAGACAGACGGACAGAGAGACAGACGGACAGACATGGCGAGCACAATAGTGTATTTTTTTCCAGAAATTAGAAAATGCGCTAAAAACAGATCTGGGTGAAAAAACCATCGCTGGGGAGTCATGTGCTGCACGTGCTGTGCAAGTACAAATCGTTAAACAAACGGAACTTCTGACTTCGACTTCGGACTGTCGCCCCCCTATCGCCCCCCTATCACCCTCTTCTTCTTTACCGCCCCCTAAAATCTTTCCATCGCCCCTAGGGGGGCGATATCGCCCACTTTGGGAACCACTGGCTTAAACCATGGATGATGAAAAAAGTGCCTGTAACTGGCCGTGGACTAGCTCATGAACGTTGGGTCAGAATGTAATTTAAACTTTTCGAACAATCGAGACGATGAGAGTTGCTTGCGGTCTGTGAAGGCATTTTTAACTCTTCATTCTAATCAAATCATCAAAAATAACATCCTAGATATTAAATCCTCATCAATATTCATCGCGATTCGAAAAATTTAGATGCGTGTTTCACTCTTTCATTAATTGCTGTTGAAATGACTTTTCCAGCTATTTAACTACCCCGAACTTTCATAGTTTCATAGAAACATAATGAAAAATTTTATTTCTGAAATGCCTCTCTAGTTAAATAAATTCTTTTGAGCAATCTTGTATAAAATTAATCATGCACTATATGCGGTTCATTTCAAACTGTAAGAAATCAGATCATTAGATACATCATGCATTGAACTTATCTTCATTTGGCCTGATCTCCAGCAATATTCCGTTTTATAAGCTAATAACATTATAATAAGATGCGTATGAATGCAGTAGCTCTATACAAAGTAAAATTAAGTAAGTAAACTCTGCATGAAGTAAAAGTAGCTCTATATAAGTAGCGATTACGTTTCAATAGTTTTGGATGTCAAATCCTACGTTTATAGGTTCGAACACCAACGTACGTACGAACGAGTTCGATATTGCAGAATTGTTCATCTATATACAGTACATATGCAGCAACCGAAACATGGTAGTATAAGAAGCAGGCGGCCCCTCGTTTGTAAACAACCTTGAAGTACCACTCGAACTTTCGCTGATGGTTGTAGGGCGGCCCGCCCGTCAGCTTTCAGCCCACGGGCGCTATTTCGCCGAGATTTGGGAGTATCGGCCAATCCGCCGCTTTGCGCTTATAATCGCCTTCCACGGCGATAATCGCGCGCGCCACGGCCAAGATTTTTGACTGGGAAGCGCCAGAGTGCACTCATGCGAACAGCCAGTTAGTCATATAATAAACGAAATATCCTCAAGTCTTAACCAAAAATCACAGATGCGTCCTTCTATCACTTACATGTAACTAAATTTCCCCATTAGGGTTGACAACAAAAACTACACGCACTTAATTTTCATGACCGTTCGCTATATATACTCTAAAGCACGATATGCGAGAGCGCCCACAATTGAACATTATGCAAGGAGCTCAGCCAAGCAATTTAACAATATGAATGTCTATTTAGTATCTCATGCACAGGTGTGACCGTGCCTAGGTCTAGTCCTTATATGTCTTATTGCTATAACCGACTCACCTCAAATATAGGCCTACGTAATAAATTTCCATGGGCAAGACATTGTAGCGCCTGATTTCTTTCATCTTGAATGCCGGAACTTAGGGACAGTGATAAATTCTCTATGTCTGATAAACTTTAATAATTCTATTCTAAACATCCATTCGCATTAAAAAGAAAATGAACAAAATCAAACTATTACGCACTGAACAGAAACGAGTTTAAACAATGCTTCGCAGATGAAAGTTTTTTTTTATTTTTATTTTTGCTGAATTATGCCATGAATACGAAAGGTTGGCAGTGAGTATTGCTAGAAGGAGTCACTAAATCTGTCAGTTCTTCCTCCCGTGGGAACGAAATTAGGTGTCAACAATGTCGCCATATAGACACCCGCCACTACTCGCCACAAATTAATTTTAAAATAAATAAAATTGCCTTAATTTCAAATACATTAAAATTTATCTGCAGTTAATGGTTTACTGACGTATCAAAAAGTTGATTCAACGGTTGAAAACCATGAATTTTACATTGATTTATACCTAATTATGACTGTTCGCTCGAGGGCAGACGATTGAAAAGCGATAGGAATTCTGTTCAGACGTTCCGTGACGACAGCACGATCAAAAATTATTAGAGTTAAATATCAAATACTGTTAAATGTTGGCATATAAATATTGAATCTGCCATCTGTGTGAAACGAACTTCTTGCGTACATATTGTCAAGATAATAGACATAAAGAAAGCTGGACCCAAAAAGTTGACCTGCTTCAATCTGTTTAGCGTAGAGAAGATTTTAAGTAAAGTTCGTTGAAAAAATTATTAAATGCGAGGTCAGTCATAATTAACACAATCACACTGCTGAATTAGGAGTTGATGGTTGTGATAGTCACTCGGCGCTGTCAGGGCTATTCGCCGGATAGTCAAAAAAAGTCCCATTTAACCCCGTCTAAAAGACTTTTCACATCGTAAAGGAGCACTGGGCGGCGGACGGGCGTTGTCATGAATGCGCACTAATACCGATGTGAGCATTCCTCTGTTGTGGATAACGCCCGCAATTGTTGTCACGTACCGCAGTATCCTTCCGCAGTGATTATGGTCGCTGGCTCAAAAAACTCCTCAAGCTCAACACTTTCAAAACACTTCACGAGCATGACGTCGGTTCAGGGGTAAGGAGAGGCATCGCTATTAGCATTAATTAACTATGTATACGAGTCCACAGGTTTCATATGATAAGGAAAAAATAATTCCATACTTTCACGAAAACCAATTAACCACAGTATCCTTCCGCAGTTTCTTGTAGATATTACATTAGGATCGGATGATATTGCTCTTGAATGTAATGAATTACTTGATTTCAAGAAAGAAATTTACCGGTCAATGATACTTATTGGTCAACTGCTGCAATGTATTATAAATAATCAGAAATCGGTTTGCCCTATCGTTTTCTTTAATTTTAAAGCGTAATCTTTAATTATTGCTAAATACAAATCAATAGATAGTTAATTCCATGAATTTCTAAATGCATGATTGCTCTTTCATTGCTCCATTTCTGATTAAATACTTATTATTTCCATGAATTTAAACAAACATATCACCTATTTGACATCCCGTATGCGTCTTCTGGAACCGCGTGTGTATTTCATAGACCAAAAATTGCTATAGTGTCACCATTAAGTCGTATTTATCAAAATATCATTAGTATTTTGATGTATTTTATATACAATTTCTTGCGGCAAAATTTTACGTTCCTACGAAATGATCTTCACAAATAAACGTCAAGCTATTTAGTTAACAGAGCCCAATAATGTCCAGGTTTTCTCTTCCTTCATCCCATATCCAAATGAGAGACCCGCGCATGAAAGAGACTCCGTCTATTCTGCGTTTTGATGAAGTGTCTCAGATGAGCCCCAGCGTTACAATAAATAATGACTCAAAAGTTTCCCTGAGCATATAAGCCTTCCCAGCCAACGAGCGTGTAAGTAGGTCAACATCAATACGTTCCTCACGCGATAACGAATGATGCAAATGGGATGCCGTTGAAGGAGCAGAGATTAAGAAAAACTGTTATTCTTTGCTTTACAATTAAAGATTTTGGAATATTTCTTGCACTATCTCTTAGCTTATGAATGAAAAATGTTTTTCTACGAGCATTATTAATCACGATTCCGAGTTTTCTAAGAATGCTCTTTGTATTCAGCGATTTACAGAAAAAGGCATTGAAAGTAAATCACGTATTAATTTGATTACTCTTCTCTTCCTTATTGCGTAGGAAGGGGGTTGGGACGTTTTTTTTCACATTGGCATGCTCAGCCAGAGCTGACCCGGATGCGTGGACGAACCCTAAACATGAGCAGCTCAGTGCCCGCCATAATCGGGACCAGGCTCTCGTAGCTGTTTGACCAGGGATCGAAATGTTGACCAAAAAGCGGACATAGGGAAGCTGATTAACGTGTTCCTTGAGTCCTAGCTGTTCCCTATTTTAGAGTCGCCCCCAGCTCTAAATTTTGATGGAGAAGTTAGTACAAAATAATTGTATTGATAACTACTGATGGAGCTCAAAAAAGGCTCCCAGTAGAAATACGTGCAATAAAATAGGTTCCCCAGGAAATAACTGTTAGAAATAAGGTTCCCACTAGAATATTTTCACTGGGAACCTTATTTCTAACAATTTCCAGGGGAACCTATGGGAACCATATTTTATTGAGAATTGGTTGCTAGGAAACAAAGGTTCCCAGTAGAAATACGTGCAATAAAATAGATTCCCCTAGGTTCCCCTAGAAATAACTGTTAGAAATAAGGTCCCCACTAGAATATTTTCACGGAACCTCATTTCTAATAGTGATTTCTAGGGAAATCATATTTTATTGAAAACTAGTTGCTAGAAAAAAGGCACCCAGTAGAAATACGCGCAATAAAATAGGTTCCCCTAGGTTCCCCTGGGAATAACTTTTAGAAATAAGGTGCCCAGTGAAAATATTCTAGTGGGAACAGTTATTTCCACGGGAACCCATATTATTGCACGTATTTCTGCTGGGAGCCCTGTTTCCTAGCTAATTCTCAATAAAATATGGTTCCCCTGGAAATAATTGTTAGAAATGAGGATCCCAGTGAAAGTATTATAGTAGGAAGTTTATTTCTAACAGTTATTTCCAGGGGAACCTATTTCATTGTGAATTAGTTGCTAGAAAAAAAGGCTCCCAGTAGAAATACATGCAATAAATTAGGTTCCCCTAGGTTCCCCTATAAATAACTGTTAGAAATAAGGTTCCCACTAGAATATTTTAACAGGGAATATTATTTCTAACAGTTATTTCCAGAGGAACCTATAGTGACCTATTTTATTGCACGTATTTTTACTGGGTGCCTTTTTTCTAGAAACTAATTCTCAATAAAATATGGTTCCCATAGGCTCCCCTGGAAATAACTGTTAGAAATAAGGTTCCCACTAGAATATTTTCAATGGGGACCTTATTTCTAACAGTCATTCCCAGGGGAAACTAGGGGAACTTTATTTTATTGAGAAATAGTTGCTAGGAAAAAACGTTCCCAGTAGAAATACGTGCAATAAAACAGGTTCCCCTAGGTTCCCTGGAAATAAGTGTTAGAAATGAGGTTCCCACTAGAATATTTTCACTAGGAACCTTATTTCTAATAGATATTACCAGGAGAACCCAGGGGAACCGTATTTTATTGAAAATTAGTTGCCAGGAAAAAACGCTCCCAGAAAAAAATAGGTACGCGCATTAAAATAGGTTCCCCTATGTTCCCCTGGAAATAATCGTTAGAAATAAGGTTCCCACTAGAATATTTTCAGCGGGAGCCTTATTTCTAACAGTTATTCACAGGGAAACCTAGGGGAACCATATTTTATTGAGAATTAGTTGTTAGGAAAAAAGGCTCCCAGTAGAAATACGTGCAATAAAATAGGTTCCTCTGGAAATAACTGTTAGAAATAAGGTTCCCATTGAAAATATTCTAGTGGGAACCTTACTTCTAACAGTTATTTCATTTCCAGGGGAACCTATTTTATTGCACGTATTTCTACTGGGAGCCTTTTCTCCTAGCAACTGATTCTCAGTAAAATATGGTTCCCCTGGAAATTACTGTTAGAAATAAAGTTCCCAGTGAAAATTTCTAGTGAAAACCTAATTTACAACAGTTATTTCCAGGGGAACCTAGGGGGACAATATTATATTGAGAATTAGTCGCTAGAATAAAAGGCTCCCAGTTGAAATACGTGCAATAAAATAGGTTCCCCTGGAAACTGTTAGAAATAAGGTTCCCAGTGAAAATATTTTAGTGGGAACCTTACTTCTAACAGTTATTTCCAGGGGAACCTATTTTATTAATCGCGCAGGGACTCCGAAAGAATTTCGAAGAAACATTTAAATTCAGATCCGCATTTAGATTTTAACTTTTGTCTTTTCGTCCATGTCCTTGTCACTTTTGGTACCCATGTGAAATATACACTTTTGGCGCCTGTTCTGTAGCTGTCTCACCAGGGATCGAAATGTTGACCAAAAAGCGGACATAGGGAAGCTGATTAACGTGTTCCTTGAGTCTATATAGGCGTTCCTTATTTTAGAGCCGCCCCCAGCTCTAAATTTTGATGGAGAAGTAAGTACAAAATAATTGTATTGATAACAACTGATGGAGCTCAAAAAAGGCTCCCAGTAGAATTACGTGCAATAAAATAGGTTCCCCTGGAAATAACTGTTAGAAATAAGGTTCCCACTAGAATATTTTCATTGGGAACCTTATTTCTAACAATATCCAGGGGAACCTAGGGGAACCATACTTTATTGAGAATTAGTTGCTAGGAAAAGAGGTTCCCAGTAGAAAACGTGCAATAAAATAGGTTCCCCTGTAAATAACTGTTAGAAAAAAAGTTCCTACAAGAATATTTTCACTGGGAACGTCATTTCTAACACTGATTTTTAGGGGAACCTAGGGGAACCATATTTTATTGAGAAATAGTTGCTAGAAAGAAAGGCTCCCAGTAGAAATACGCGCAATAAAATAGGTTTGCCTAGGTTCCCCTGGAAATAACTGTTAGAAATAATGTTCCTAGTGAAAATATTCTAGTGGGAACCTTTTTTCTAACAGTTATTTCCAGGGGAACCTATTTTATTTCACGTATTTCTACTGGGAGCCCTGTTTCCTAGCAACTAATTCTCAATAAAATATGGTTCCCGTGAAAATAATTGTTAGAAATAAGGTTCCCAGTGAAAATATTCTAGTGGGAACTTTATTTCTAAAAGTCATTTCCAGGGAAACCTATTTCAGAATACCATACACATACCTCGTGAGAAATCGACATGAAGAAGAGTCCCTGCCTGCAGTATTCGAACCTCGGTCTCACCTCACGCGAAGCCAAGCCTCTACCGTTGAGCCATCGGAGAGGACATGGCAGTCGAGTAATTTTAAAATATTTAACTGGAGTATTTCAAATATTAATTTCATCAAATGACAGAAGTTAATCCTACCACCGTGATGATTAGATGGTTCCATTAGCAATTTTATATGGACATGCTGCTGTATTCGTATATTCGAGAAAACAGCCGCTGAAAGATACTTCGTTTATCAATAACGAGCGATGGTTCAGCTCAGAGCAAAAGCTACAGGAAAATGCTTGATGAGCATCGAAGTTTCATAATGTGAACATTACACCAATTTTAACAGCGGTTCGATTCGAAATATTTTCACCAAGAATATTCATGCGTGTTTTAACGAGTCATCACTCGATGATTTTGAAATGTTAGGCGTGAAATGCCTCCATCACTTCGTGTCACTATTTTTCTCTAGCCTAATGTTTAATATTTTCGTAGGAAAGACATAGATATCTATTAATTAGAATTGTTAACTTTAACTCCAAATAATTATCTGACGGTTCAAGAAAATTTCCCTATCGAAGTCAGCGATAGAAAACTGAATTTTTACTCGTATACCTATGTGTAAAGAGGATACTATTTTGGCAAGCAAATTACTCGGAAAGCACATATTCCAAGCAGGACGTGTTAAAGATTAATGAAAAAGAAGCTCTACGCCGACGTGTTCGAAACCCAACAGGAATGAACGTGTACACGTGTAGCTGCTCGCTGCGCTGTAGAGATGCCGGGCCACTGTCGACTGTGTCAACGTGGCTTTAGATAAATGCGTCAACTTGAGAATAATATAAATATTATGAAGCACACATAATCGAATCATATAATTTATACCTTATGATACAAATAATAAGTCTCAATTGATCGCAATATTTCAAGCACAGCAGGTTGACGCATACACAAAATATGCAATGAATTTACGCAATTTATTAGATGAACATGGAAAATTGGATTCGCCATCATCTTTCGGAAAACTTTATTTTTCGCAACAAAATTTTCAACTGCTCCTCGGACAGTTTCTATCAGGAGCAGCGCGACACATTCCCAGTTGCTTCACTTAAGCATGAAAAATTTGCGAACACTCAACAACTTTCAGTTTTATTCGTACCTACCGAATTAACGCTAAATTTTTGCTAAATTTACTTAAATCAAAATCTTACAAGCCAAGCACGCAGACCGAAATCATGGTTTCTTCTGGATCTCGAATGAACCGCAACACAATAACTCCTTTCTACCTTGGGTAAATAACAGTGACAAATTCCTTCGTGCACTGTGCAGTTTGGGAAAACGGTTAGCGGTGGCTTACAAGAGATTTGCCGGCAATGCGACGTCGATGATTCAGATCCTATAAATCATCGATGACTGCCACCTATACACGCCACCCTCTCGATTGATTGGCGTTTTATATTCGATTTTTGGCAGATCCGACCACCCACCGTTGTGCCACCTGTAATTTACCATCGCCACCTATAATCATCGATGCGCCACCCTTAATTTTTACTTGGATGGCCACCAGATGCACCAGATGGTAAAGTGGAATGGCTTGCAAGATCCGTTACTCCTCCGGATCTTTCTACATGGTCGCGTTTCATTGTATCATGGATTGCTGAAAAGTCTGGTAAACAAAATAAAACAAATACAAATTTTCCTACGGTTATTACTTTTTGTGATTAATTTTTCTATGTAAGGGGGATATCAATTAGTGTTTTTGATTTTAAGCAAAAGAAATTAAGGCTATCTAATTCAGGCACTTCATGCTTAAAGTATACATATTTTGAGCAAAATAATGAAATTTGATGAAATATTATTTTTTCCTCCTGCTTCTATGTAGAGCAATTTACTATGGACTGATGATCATTCTAGATGATTTCTCGCGGTGTGAGAGGAAGATGATAGTGGGGGATCTTTCACACACTGACATCAGTGCTTCAGAGACTGAAAAGAAGATAGGTTTTGTTAGAGCGACTGTCCCTTCAGGTATGTAAAATTCAGGCAGATACCATAATTTTCTCATTTTAATAACTACATTAGATGTTAATATGGTTAATATGAAACTGATTAAATATCTATAATTCCATGAGATGAAATATACACCTGCAAATGATACAGTATTTGAAAATGATGCTTCCTAGCAAAAGAAACATCAATAATATTGATGGAAGCCCTTTTTCATGTTCCGTCTGCTAGTAATTAGGAGTTTTCAACTAGGGGTCCATGCCAGCTCCCCTTTTTAAGGTGCAAAGGCACGTGAAGTAGATGTATAGATGTATATATTAGTACCACTCAAGTAGATATTGTATGTATACTTCATGGATTTACTCACTGATTCCATCATAATTAGATTCTTGTTTACTGTCAAAATAATACATTTAGTGAGTGCACTCCTTAAGTTCACCATGTTACCGTACTAGCGGGTGGGACAAACCCGTTGTCCACTTCAGAGTAAATTAAACAGTGGAAGCTATTAATCTTGTTTAAATGAGTTTTCTATTAAAAGTATATTTATGGATAGTAGAACAACACAAATGAAACAAGTGAAGAGTGTGGCATCGATCAGTGGCTTCAACTGTAACTGGTAGTTCCACTGATAAGGGTTATGAGAACTGTTGGCTGTTCTAGGCCAAAACCTTAGTTTATAGGGAGTACAGGGTAGGACTAGACTCTAGAGTGACAGTGACACTGCAAGAAAAATAAATGGAACATAAATAACCCTAGTCACAAGCAATATAATTCAATATTTTAACCAATGTCAGAATTTAATCTAAAATACTATTTATTATGCATTTAAAACAGTGACCGTCAGCCAAGAAATAATCAATTAATTCACACAAGAAAATTATTCAAATGATCAGAATAAATTTGGATGAAATATACCACAAGCATAATCACAGAAACATTAACAGCAGTGAAGTGCATAATGAGCAAGGATACTAACA
Organism: Hyalella azteca; assembly: GCF_000764305.2. NCBI lineage: Eukaryota > Metazoa > Arthropoda > Malacostraca > Amphipoda > Hyalellidae > Hyalella > Hyalella azteca. Next base: position 67,923 of record NW_025935414.1, on the reverse strand, counting down.
GTTACACAGACATTATTATTGATCTGATAAATGACAACCGAAGTAACAAAATATTGTTCCGATTTTGGAGAGCAGACTTACCAAGGCTTTCACTTCCAGGCTAACACAATACACGGAATGCCAGTGGCTGCTAGGTACTAAATGGCGGAACTGAATCGAACGCGACTGTCGTTAGCTGTGCAAATAAATCACTCTGAACTAAAATGGAAATAATTAAATTGAGTTAGACGTTACTGAAAAATAATGAATTAAAACACAGACTGGTTGAGTGATAAAAGGTCAGATGCCTTCCGGCAACAACCATGTTCAATTCTTTTTTGTTTTCAGACTGGGTCAGTGTTAGAAAATATATAACTGATTCAAGGTTGAGGGACCCCCGTGCCTCGGTTTTTGCCTGTCTGTTGTTGTTGTTGACCCTCCCCGCCTAGCCTCACGGCGCGAGGCGGGGCCTAGACCCAGTTCTGGGGCCAGCCAAGTCGGTCGCCCCAGTGGGCCAGCAGCCCCGCGGCGTTTACGGGGTCTGCCCAAAGGTCACCCACCGACAGGGATGTGTGCATTTCAGGACAGGAGATAATATGAATGGAGTCGTGCGTGTTGGGTAGGCAGAGTGGGCAAAGTGGAGAAGGGTGTGAGGCATGTCTATTTTATTTAGATATGAGAGAAGTAGCGGTGACTTGTTTGTGCGAAGTTGGGCAAGCTTCCTGCGTGCAGGTCTAAGTAGGCTAATTTCAGATGGGTAGATCAGTGGTGCGGGGATGTTTAGAAAGAAAAGAGTACAGAGAAAAGAGTATTGTCGTTTTTTGATTTGTCCACCGATTGCAAATGTCACGCATCCAAGTCAGACCTGGGTTCTGCTCGACATCCCCCGCTAGTAGCAACAAGGACGCCGACTACACGTGGGGAGCCGCAGGCCGGCAGCATAAAAACATGGGCTTACGACCCCTTTTCGGAGGTCGATTTGAGCCCGCATCCGGGCCGCGCATCATCTCTTCTGTGCAATTTTCTGTCGTTTTGCTTCTTTTTCAAGTAATAAATAAATATCAGCAAAACAAAAGATTGAATAAAAAAGTAGATTGCAATGTTCATCTGTTCACTTACAGGTGGATTTCGAGGTGGATGCCATCATTAAATTTTTAACCTCCAGCAACAAACACCCTTTGGTACACTGTGGGGCGTGCAATTCTTTTGAACCAATACTCTGTAAGAATGATGTGTAACGTGATCCTCCATTCATGAAGTCATCTGTAACTTTAAACAATTGATATTTTAGTTGAAATTATTCTTGAATGTCCAAACTGTTTCCTCAGGAAGGGGAGAAAATCTATTTGGCCGCGGGCAGCACTCGCTGAACGTAAAAAATCCCAGTCAAGTACCAGGGGCTACCAGGGCAGACTGATCATCAGAGGAATCGGTTGATATGGAAGGCAAGATTTGGGTTTCGTTTCTTTTGTTGAAATCGATATATTTTCACGTTTTAATGTTAATGCTGTACAAAAAGGTTTGATAAATTTCTGTTGGCAAGGACAACTATTTTACATTGGTCATTTAATTCTGCTCTATGTGGAGCTGAAGGCAAAACTTTGAATCGTTTTATATGAAAATTAGTCTCATTGTTGAAGGCCTAAGTCTGCGGAAGATTTCAGATGTTGCATTATGTGACCCTGGAAAAATTCAAAGTTTTTAGCATGAGTAATAGTGAGATGAATGTTTTTGTGTGTATTAGTGCGGTATGATAATGTACTCTTTCACAATGGCTCATCGTTGATTGGCTTATACGTAATGCTTATGCCTCCAAAGCTGAATACTGTCTAAAGCTATGCCGTCCAAAGCCCAACTCAATCTCTTGCAGGGTTTTAATATGATCGTTGAAAAACTATATGAGTTCTATTGATTTTCGAAAGCAGGTTCATTTTTTCTATAAGCAATAATGGAGAAATTATTGTAAATGCAAGATTTTCATTTCCGCTTTGTTTAAAATTGAAATTTTCTAGGCGAACGATTTTCCTCAACTGCAAGACCACTCACCATCAGAAGTGGGCCGTCCGCAAGGAATACTGAGTACCCTTGCAAAAGGTTTGTCAATATATATGCTGTATACACTATTAAATATTGCAGAACAGTGGCATAAGTACCCAATGCAACATGTTTGAATCATTTAATAATTTTTGTGCGTTCCAAAAAATTGGTTTGATTTGAGATTGAAAGGTTTTTCTCTGGCGGTTATCACAAAAGTATAAAACTAACGAATACATTTCTACAGATCGTGTACTTGCTGTCCTGACCACATGCAGAATATCTTGGCCACTCTCACTTCCTTGAAGTCCATGTGCACAGATACAAATATGGTGGTCAATGAACTACGTGGTAGGCTTCCTGCCAATGCACAACCTTTGGCTTGGCCTAACCGCGGTCCTGCGTCAACCCTCGAAGAACTGGATGAGTTGATGTCAACTGAGGAGTTGGTGAGTTTAGTTGATATTGCACTGAAAGAGTTGATAAAAAATCCAAGACAATCTCTAACGAAATTTGCTGTATGATGCAGTCCATTGCATTGTCAACCAGATTTTGTAACGTATCTGTTGAAAGCCGCGTTGTTACTAACCATTTTCGTATCGCACAGGAACGTTAGACTTATTACTACCCTACCACAATTATGCGTGCATATTGTCCATATCATTTGATATCTTCACATAATAGCGTGGGTCTAGGTGGCCTCTGAACCCCGCTGTTTTGTATTGTAAATTTTGCCCAGTAACCCAGTTTTAATGTGCAGTTGTGCCAGTTCGAAGTACAGAAACACAACCAAGTTGTTCCTTCTAGATAACATTATCAGTGCATCGAGTATTTACCCAGTGACCTTTGATTCACACTAGATGTAAATGTAACACTTTCGTAAATTTTATCGGATTAGATTTCACAATCGATTACTTTCTAAGCTATTGTTATATTATGTTTGAGATGAATTCCGGAGATTTTGGAAATGTACTTATGCGGACCAAACACAGCATTCCAAAAGAAAATCTGGAAATTGAGTAACAAGTTATTCACTTTAGTATGTGACTTATATTTCCGGGTTAAAATATTTTCAACATTTTATCAGGTTGAGAGGCTGGCTGGGCCGAGCGGTCGTCGCTTCAGGCCACTGTAAGTGGGATGTTGAAGCTAATGATTACCAAGGACGTGGCTCTTCTCTTCTCCTTCACTGGTTTGGACTGTCGACGTCAAAAAAACAAAGGAAAGCTCCAAAAATCACGCAGCATACGAGAGGATAATGGGTAAGCTATAAGATAAGTAATTACTGGAACCATATTGACATATTATGAACATTGCAAAGGTTGCTAATATCTAGAAAAATAAGAAACTTGTTGCCCGGCTTTACTATGGTCCATTGAAACGGTGAACTTTCAAAATAACATCTAAGGTTGCCCTTGACGCGCAATTAAAGTTCCTTTTTCTTTCTATGAAAATCACAATTGATTTGGACGCTAAAAGAAGACACCACATACGTGGTACGGCCCCCTATGAATTATTGTTTGTGTATTCAAAAATGCACTTGTGGTTGTTTTGGATGACGAGTTGTTCGCATATTCGTATCTACGAACCGTGGCTTCCACGAATCGCAGGGTATTTTAATCGTTAATAATCTTAATTGCTAAAACCGCAAGCTCCTGGCACCACAATTGCTTGAGATCCTGTTGTAGCTCCGGAGTATCAAAGATTGACTCGCCCACGAGCGCGACCTGCTTCTAATTCCTTAATATTCCATGCCGGCGCAATCACAAGATCCGCTATATACTTTTTGTATTGACAACATCGTTCAAAGATTTTTATTGACCCTGTTTCTTTCTTTTCAGTTTATAGTCAACCCAGGCAGTTACTTTCTTTCATATTTTACAGTCGCTCTGAAGCAAACGAGATTCGACAGTGCGAGAAGACCTGAAGTGAACCGAGCCATCATGAATGCGCTCAAAAACGTACCTGACTGGGAAGGAGGGAGAGACCACCGCTTCCTAAGAAGACGAGTTCCTCTAAGACGGAATGAATTATCTTCAACTTCGACAATCGAAATGCAAGGAAATGCCAAAGATTCTTACCGCATTTCGGCCACTCCATGACGCTCACCTAGGCAACACAATGCTACTTCTCCCATACACAGTGTTTTTTCTAAAACCGTCAGGCTCCTTGAATTGTAATCAACTATGGAACTATGAATATGGAACATTCTTCAATAGAAGGAACATTCTTCAGTGATAAGATAGTGATACAGCCCGTTAAGTAATGAAATTTTCCAAAATGAAATGGACTATATTTTTTGTTTGTCATTAGTGGTAATGCTGTAGAAACGTATTCTTTTGCCATCTATATTTTGTAAATTTTGCGTTATATGTGCTATATTTGAGAGAATGCGGAATGAGCCAAAAGTTTGCTCTCTCTCTGATTCCCATGACTGATTTACAAGGTCTTGGCTGTATTTTGCTAGTGTTGAGATTTCAAAGTTGTAAAAAATTGGCGTAAGAATATTGAATGAGAATAAGTTCTAAATTTAGGCTTCTTGTAGCGTGCTTTTAAGTTGAAGAAAGAGTTGTGCGATAGTTAGTGATAAAGCCTATAAAAATAAACAATTTTGATACAGGTAAAGGAAATTCTTATATTCATATGTGTTATTTTTAATGTTCAAATTGGATGATGAAGCGCTACTCAAACTTGTGTGGGGAGAGTGGAAAAATGTTGAGTTAGAGTGAGCGCGCATGTTTTCGCTTCAAATTGTTCCCTGAAATTTTAATATGTATTGGTGGAATCTAAATAGTGTTCAGAATAATATAGTGTTCAGAGACTTCTTGTATTATATCATTTTCAGCGAGTAGAAAACAAAACAGGTATCGAAAGAAACTACTTAAATACAGGTATTGTTCAACTTTCCCCCTTCCTCCCACTGTAGAGGAAGAGAGTGGGGTAAGGAGAAGAATCGCTCACCCCCTCTTTCCTCCCCAGTGGGAGGAAGGGGGGGATTTTTTAGCAATTTTTCACACTTGGCCAGACCTTCCCCGAATACGTTGGCGACCTTAATACCAGGCTCAACGGCCGCCAGAATAAGGATCAGGCTCTGGTAGCCGTCTGATTTGGGGACCGGAATGTAGACCGAAACGCGGACATAGGAATGCTGGTGGACTATGCTCCCGAGTCCCATGCGGTGCTTAATTCAGAGCCGCCCTCGGCTCTAAATTTTGTTAGGGTACAGCTAACACCAAACACGGATAAAGTTCATTCAATTGATACAGAATAAATGAATCAGACACGAAATTACTAAAGAATTTAATCGTACAACATTACGGCACAAGTCATTACCTTCAGTTCTTCGCTAAACTCTTGTCTTATAGTTGACAGCTATCGGTGATTTGGAAGTAGATTGGACCTTCAATTGGGTAAAAGTATTTCAAGTACGTTGTTAAGTAGATTGAAGATTAACAATGTAATAAAATTGTGCCACGATGCAAATTTTACGATAAAAATTTTAGAAAGTGAGCAAACTTGGACAGTTTCCTCAGAGGACAGTAGGAAAAAATCAATTAGAGACAACGAAATTTCAGAAGAAAAGCTCAATTCGATAAAAAGGACATTAATTTAATGAAAACCGCTCAAACTTCTGCGATTTTTGGCTAACGATATAGCTTATCGAGTAGTTTTATGATCGAGATATAGCTTATCTCGATCATAAAACTACTGTGCTAAATTAGAACATAAAAGTCCAGAGAAAACCAGGATCATGTGAACTTATGAGCTTTATCTGGATCATCATAACTTCAGAGCTAATATGAATCTTGAAGATTCAAGGACAGAATCCGTAAAGAGTTATTTTCAGGACAGTTTTCAGACAATGTAAACATCAGTTTTTGAGATCATGCAAACATCATGGCAGTCCTTAATTCAAAAACGATCATGATGAAGTTTCTGGATATACAAGTTCGATTGGAGACCAGAAAATTTTACTAACTGTTTTTTATTCACTGTTTCTGTTAGGCAAACTATGTTCTTCGTAGGCACTGATGCATCAAAACGCAGGACTCCTATAAATAATCCAACTGATAAACGGCACCTAGAATGCAACAAATTCATTTTCTAGTTAAAAAAGCTTTGAATTCGTGAGATTTTGATCGACACCAGTACATGCAGTAGGTAAATTTGATGATTGGACTCAAAAACTTGATCTCGAAAATTACTCCGAAAATAATTTTCAAGTCCCATAATTGTCAGGCTCAATACAAAAAACAGTATACTATTGGACTTTTCTTTTGAAGTTTATCCCAAGACCAGAGTAAAGATTTGGATGGAGAACAAGGTCAGAATAATTTGCTTGGTAGTGCAGTAAATTCAGGTTAGTCGTGTACGAACGACTGAACCCAGCCCTACATAACTGCAAAAAAATAAGGTTCGGTAAATCTGTAATATCGCAAATATTAAGGGGACCGTCTACCCTCCGTAAAAACTTCTACAGTTATTATCCGATCATCGTGAAACTTCACATACACACGTAACATGTAAAAAAACATTTTATTCATATAAATTTTTGAAAAAATTGATAGAAAACGTGAAATTCATAGAAAACGGCTAAAAACGGGTACTTTAGAAAGTCTATCTCCTCCTTCAGATATCATCCTACAACATTGAGACACGTATCATTCTATTCTTAAAGCCATACCTATCGACTCTAACATCACTTTTCTCATTTTCCCCATAGTTTTTTTATGCGCATTTTTCCCATTTTTCTAATTTTCCCCCTCCCCCCCCCCTTCTCCCCCATATATAAGACGAACCATACACAAATTCCAAAAAATGATGATAGAGTACTTTACGAATCGAATGGTATATGTCTCATTGCTGTAGCTTAAAAACTGTAGGAGGAGATAGGTTTTCAAAAAGACAAAAAACGAAAATTTAAATAGTTCAGGGGAGCCAAATAGAGTAAAATTCATTGAAAACAGAAGAATATACCCAAAAAAGTCTTGATATTGTAGCCCAAGCTTTCCCATTGCCAATTATTTGCATTCAGGGTATCAGCAAGCGTCTTTAGACCTATTTATGTCAAATTTAACGTGAATAATAAGCTATAAATTGGACTTTTCATATATAAATATATATGTGAAATATTAATTTTACATAACGTTTTAACTGCATTCAGCAAAAACTATTGCACGTACATCAATGGTAGTAGCTTTGTTGAACGCGTCTTGTTTCTAGCTTTCAAACGAGTGCAAACACTTTGCAATTAACCTAAATAATGACATATAAAAAACATATATTAGTAAATAATGGTATAAAATGTTCATTTTATAAAAGTTTAAGACTGCATTACACAAAAAATATTGCATGTACATCTATGGTAGCCGCTTTGTTGAACGCGTCTCGTTTGTAGCTTTCAAACGAGTGCAAACACTTAGTAATTAACGAAAGTATTGATCTATATATACAGATTTAATTCAAATAAATCTTTGTACATATTGTTAAAAAATGTTCATTTTATGTATTTTTAAAATTGTCTTACGCAAAAATTATAGCACGCACAGACATGCGGTAAACTGCGTTAGACGCGCTTTTTCAGCAGCTACAAAATGAGTCAAGAAAACGGAAAAGCCAAAATTTCCGATTTTTAGGGTAGACGGTCCCCTTAAAAAAACTTACAATTATTTTAATTGATAAAGCAGGGAATTTACAAACCATTAAACAAGAAGGCAATCTGAATAAACAAATTAGCTGCCTGTTGAGAATCCGAAAAATATACAGAAGGGCCTACAGGAGTCGCTGTTATTCAATCTAAACAAAACTAATCATTTTAATAGGAATGAAATAATGAGCTAAATCATATCGCAACCTAAAGATTTGCTTCAATGAATCAGCGTAGTGACAGATTGCTGCCTAGCACCTACTTAGAAATCTTTTGCCACCGAGCGGTAATGCAGTAAATTTCAAGTGGCAATTTAGAGGCATCAAAGGGAAAACGGAGTAGAAGGAATGAACGGCTGATTTCAATAAAAAGCAGTAATTCAACTTAGAAAGCACTAGCTCTTCTATTAATAAGGTTTGGAACATCTATTGTAGTAATAGGCAAAAACTCTATAGAACCAAGGTGGTCAAGCCACAGCTAAAGCAAATCCTTGGTAATCTTGGTACTTGTTTGGGACATAGCAGTCCCAGGCCACTATGGATCGTGGCCTCTGATTATCGTTCATGCGCCCTCATTTGGGCCACCTGATATACGATGCTGTTGCTTGCTTCTCGTTGCTGGTAGTGTTGCAGGGGAGGTCGATCTGGGATTGTGCCCAGGAAAACGTCCAGTTGTCTCTTGAAGGCCTCCAGGGTGAACTCCCCATCTCTTAGATCCTTTGGTAGGACGTTGAACAGCCTTGGCCCTGCCACGGAAAGTGATCCTTCCTCAGGGATTGAAATCTGACTGCGGATCTGTAACGTAATGGAGGGATCCTGCATAGTCTCCCCCTTCTCTCGTTGTGATATGTCTCAATCCTGAAGGTCTCGCTCTCGAAGTTTGGCACCATTCCGGTTATCATTTTACATGTGTACTGAATGACATACCTCTCCCGTCTCCTCTGCAGTACGTACAGACCCATGCGCCTCAATCTCTCTCAGTAGTTCAACTCTTCCATCCCTCTGATCCTGGAAGTGAAGGTTCGCTAGACACCTTCCAGTTGCCGCACTGCGCCGAGTGTGAACGGGGTCCAGAGCTGGCAGCAGTATTCGAGAATTGGTATTACAAGGGCTCTAAAGAGTGTGATCATCGGTTCCGCTTCTCTTGTTCTGAACGTCCGCCAGATCCATTTCATCTGTCGCCTACCTCTTGCGGTTATTGCCGTTACGTGATCACCAAAATTGACCTTAGTATTCATCAACACTCCTTGATCACGAACAAGTTGTTTCTCTTCGATTTCCGAGTTGTCAGGTGCTAGGTAGCGGTGCTCCATACCAGCTCTTCCGCTACCTCCGTATCTCCGAACCTCAAAATTGGTCCCGTTGAACTGCATGTTGTTCACTTGGGCCCAGTCATATATTGCAGAGAGGTCTTCTTGCAACCTCTCGCAGTCCGTCCTGTCCGTTATGGTCATTAGTCTCCTGGTGTCGTCCGCGAATGACGATGCAGTGGCGTGGTTCACAGCCACATCTATGTCGGCGATGTGAATGAGGAAGAGAATTGGGCCGAGTACCGTTCACTGTGGTACTACACTCTTCACACTAGCCTCGCTCGATCTCGAGCCTCCTACAACAACAGATTGCAGTCTTTCTGTTAGGAAGCTGAGGATCCATGCCAGCAACTCACCTCCGACCCCCAGCAGTCTTAATTTTCTGAAGAGCACTCCATGGTCAACTTTGTCAAACGCTTTCGCGAAGTCCAAGTACACNGAGATAAACAGGAACGATTTCGTCTAAAACCGTGTTGCCTTCTGTTGAAAAGGTCAGCGTCTCCCATGTACTGCACCAACCTTCTCAAATACTGTGATTACGTGTGATGTTAATGTAACCGGCCTGTAATTTTGGGGTTTGTCTCTTGCATCTCCTTTGTAGATAGGGGTATTTAGCCCTAATTTTAGGTCACTTGGAACATTTCCTTCCCTCAATAATGTTTTCCAGAGCAAAGTCAGAGGGATCTTTATTGCACCGACACATTTTTTCAGTAATACTGCAGGGACCCCATCTGGCCCGGGAGCCGAGCACGTAGATAATTCTTGGATACTCCTCTCTAGATCAGGTGTTTCAAACTCAATGTTCATCAGCTTCTGCTCCCCTGGAAGTTCTTGAATGACTCCAATTTCGTTCTCCTGTCTTGAGTATCGGGGTTCGCTGAATAATTTTTCAAATTGAGCTCCCAGAAGTTTGCACATATGCCCTGGTCGTCAACAACAAGGACATCGTTATTTTTCAGAGGCCCCACTGAGGCACTGATTTTGGCCTTTGACCGGGCATATTTGTAGAAATATTTGGGATTCTCTCGAATGGCAGACACCGCTTGCACCTCTGCAATTTGTTGCTCGGCCTCGTGTGAGTCCTGCAACTGTCGCTCAGTTTCCTTAATTTTAACCTTTAGATGTTCCAGCCTCCGCCTCTCTATATTCCTGGATGCGGCCGTTAAACTGGAGTCGGTCTCCTATTAAGTAAAGAAAGCTCGACCATGTAGTTTAAACGCAAATAAATATAACGAAAAACAATGAGTGATCACTCAACAAAAAATAGTACTTGCGGAGCTATGGCTTCACGCACTACTGTCGGAGCAACAGTAGCATGGATGTTTGCACCCTCAAGTCTCACTGCCAACCAACATATTCACAAACCAATACCTATCAATTGGTATGGAGAAAAAGAACTCTCAAAACTCACAGCCTAAAAAATTCGAGAATTTCCAACATACATCCGGCAGTCAGAGGAGCTGTGGTATCATCCTTAACAATAACAATCTTCCAGCTCCACATGACGATGCTGGTGCATTCTTCCAGCACTGCATGACGATGCTGGTGCATTCTTCCAGCACCGCATGACGATGCTGGTGCATTCTTCCAGCACCGCATGACGATGCTGGTGCATTCTTCCAGCACCGCATGACGATGCTGGTGCATTCTTCTAGCACCGCAAGACGATGCTGGTGCATTCTTCCATCACCGCATGACGATGCTGGTGCATTCTTCTAGCACCGCATGACGATGCTGGTGTATCTTCCAGCGCCACATAACGATGCTGGTGCATTCTTCCAGCACCTCATGACGATGCTGGTGCATTCTTCCAGCACCTCATGACGATGCTGGTGCATTCTTCCAGCACCGCATGATGATGCTAGTGCATTCTTCCAGCACCTCGTGACGATGCTGGTGCATTCTTCCAGCACCACATGACGATGCTGGTGCATTCTCCCAGCACCGCATGACGATGCTGGTGCATTCTTCCAGCACCTCACGACGATGCTGGTGCATTCTTCCAGCACCACATGACGATGCTGGTGCATTCTTCCAGCACCGCATGACGATGCTGGTGCATTCTTCCAGCACCACATGACGATGCTGGTGCATTCTTCCAGCACCGCATTGGCAACAAGCAAACATTGGTAACATCCTAGTTTTTCCTGCACTCTAATTGTAGGTGTCAATGAATTTTTAACAGGAGCTTTTAAAAAAACAATCTATCAAGCAATTAGCCTGAAAAAATTATGTTTGCGCGTATTAGAACGCAAATGGACAGATATTAATGAAGACTCCTAACCCGGAAAATTCCAAAATCATTCACGGTGTTATAAATTCCTGAAGCAACGACAATATCATTCGGTAGAGAAGTCAATTCCGTGTGGATGATGTCGTCGTCGTCGGCGAGAACATGGTTGCCCGTACAGAGTTAATTAACTGGCCAGTTAGGCCTCCCTATAACGAACATGTCAGCAGGAGTGAATTTTTGTTAGATAAATCATTAAAATATAATGAAATCGATCTGACGAAACTACCTTTATTCTTTATTGCGATTGACTTATAGCATTCCTCAAGAATGCTATCTAATCCGCAAATCTAATCAAAATAACTGTAGATTGAGAAACTTCGGAACATATGGAAAATTACGAATCATTCCCCAATCCGATTAAACTCACAGTCCAGTGAAGAATATCATTTCTCAGTCCAGAAACAGTAACAATGCGAAATTAAGATCAAATTTTCCCGAATGTGCAACCCACTAGGTGTACTAGAGCATTCATATAAAAAATTATCCGGCAGGCCTGTTGATGAAAAGTGTTGTCGCCAATTTAATTTCTTATAAAGGAAACGAATCCCACTCAAAAATAAGTAGCTAGACACGTATTTTCTGCGTCAGGGACGTATGTAAATAATTTGAACGTACGTTCAAATTATTAGGGGTCCCTGCAGCTTCATTCATCACGGGAACGATCAGTGATCGATGCACAGGCATTCGACCAACGAGCAAACATGTCAAAGCCCAAATGGGCGAAATTGAAACCAAAGGAATCGCACCTTTTTACAATACTTCTCTTTAACTTCACTTCTTGTTTGTCTGTCTGCTACAAATCTTGTAATCGGAATTTAACACACTTCTACTTACCCTATCGATCTGAAATTTTGCACACTTGCGTGAAGTTGGAGACAATGCAAGAATCAAATGACAAAATAAATTTTGTAAAAATTTTATATATTAAAAAAATTGAGAATTTAATTTTTTAATATTCGAAATAAATTTAGAAATTCATTGCACATCTGTAACATTGGAAACACTGGATTCTTTAGAAGTGTTGTCTTTAAAATGTAATTTTTAAACGTATATTATTTTATTTCACGTTCAAAAAGTAATCATACGCCCGCAGACACAGGCTGCGCTTGTGCCACAGTAATAAATATAATACAATCATAGAAGAGATAGATCTGTTCATTACGGTGGTCAGAATTAAGGCTATCACACAAAATGTTACCCGACAGATGATCGGTTAGTAACGAATGTGCGGTGCAACAAAAAGCAAGTTACGTACTTGCAAAATTTATTTTCTTATAACGACTCGACTTTTAGAATCCACTGTAACTTTACGATCCCCATAATAAAAAATACCGTGCCCTCTAAAATGCATGCGCGTCGAAATATTTAAAAGTTACAAGACGGGCTTACATTTGCTTCCAGATGAGAAGTTCATTTGCGACACACTACTTCTGATCAAATTTGAAAGACTATCAGCTCTGACGGGGCACAAAATTGGCCGAGTGATTCACCAAGAAAAAATTTCCAGAAAACTTTATTCGGGTCGTAGTTTACGGAGCACGGCACTGCCAATGTTACTGACCACCACACGCTACGAAGGCTCTACTGTGACTGCCGTAGGCCAGTCATTCGCCACTCAGTGCAGCGCTTGTGAAGTTGTGTTGCATGAGGCAGGGCGACTACGATTCGCTAGCTTGTCGATCGTTTCGTTGCTCGCCTGAAGCGCACGTAGACGCTGCACAGAGGGTCGGTGAGGCGCTTGCGCCCGTGTTTTGCCCCTAGTGTAAACGAGTCTTTAAGATTATCTTTGGGTATTCGCGTAAACGATTTATCGTATGAAATAAGTTGAAATCAAACCCGTACATAGGGAGGGTTGCAATGAAACACTGGTATATTTAATCCTTTCAGAGGCAAGTTGCCATTTATGGTAACCTGAAATCGCCTCACAAAGAGACCCACCACGGCTTTTGGATTGTGTTCGAGACTTCCCCGTCATGTCTCAATCAATCGCTAATTATCTGACAATCGTTCCATGCATAACATGGCCACTTACCATGCCCAAAAATTAAATTATGAGCATTTGAAAGTTTCTACTCGGATGATATTGACGCTCTTTCCCCATTTTTGAAAAGGCGGAATTGTGATTATATATATATAATTATACAAGGTATCTTGATTGAATTGAAATATATTAAATTTTTATATTATAATTTTTTTCATTTGCATAAATTAAATTTTAATTATAAAGAAAAATTTAGTGTCGTGATAGAATTTCGTGTCGTCATTTAGCAAATTCTTCAAGTGCGATTTAAACTTCCAATATGCGAAATTCTTTAAAATACATACGAATAAATATTCCGTGTAATACTTACTTTATTTTTGATGCTTTCTGAAATTTTAATTTCTGCATGTTTCAATGCCTGCCCACGAAAGGTTTAATATTAAACTGGGGTATTAAAGTTCACATCAACAGAGATCTCTAGTACAGGAAAAATATAATTCGAACGCAGTCAAAGTTGAAAATCTAGTAGTTTTCATCACTCAAACTTTCAAATTACCAGAAACGTTAATCCATCGTGCAATTTGCAGTTCCGTAGGGTAGGACGACTGTCCCGAACGACCGTTTAACACACGACGTTGCGACCGTATTTTCAGCGGCTGTACCGCAGATGAAGCCACGCTTTCCCCACAGTCGTCTTCTACAGTCGTTCTTTCTCCATAGCTGTCGTGTCTCACTGATCCCAGCCTGGGCGGAGATTAACGAAACTTCGCCAAGTACACGTAACTTTTCGTACATACGTTCAAAAAGTTACGTATTGCGTAATTCAGTCAAAATTTGGCATTAACAAAACTGTCTTACGCAAGACTCATCTGAAAAGGTATTATCGAAACCATCCAACTAACTGACCAATCAGAGGCTTTGGATTTGTTTACATTCTGTGAACCTCGGAAGCCTTCGATATATGAAGTGGTAGTCGGTATTGCACTTTGTTGGCAGGGACTTGGCCCCAGTGTGACATTACTAATTTACTTGCAACACGCCACACGGTGAATTGCGATAAAGTTTTGTTAATAATTCGACGTATAATATGTGATCGTGTCAAGCGGTGCCATTGGGAAACAAATGTCAATTGTGATTAAACCAGGGGCCAGGGGGCAGGAGCTGTGATTTGTTTTCCTTTCACGTTATAAATTACAAGCAAATGTTGTTAGTCATATCATAGAGTTTCAAGATCACTTCAAAACAATATCCTTATGCCTTTTTGATTCAAAATTATATGGAGGTTGAGCAGCCAATCATTTTTTTGCTCCATACTACGATTTCTTTCTGAAATTCTGTCTTTTGCAGTCTCCATTTTTATCTATAAAAAAGTCTTCCAATTTTGAATCAGAATAATGCAATTTTTTGCTTTTGTCAGCCATGCATTTCTTTCTTTCTTCTCTTTTACTCCATGGAAGGCAATTATGAATTTTTCTGATTTGATGGGGACTGGCTTGTCTTCATTTCAATCATTTGCTGCTCCTTATTGTTTTTTCACAGCCACAGGTTTGCAAGTTCTTGCTATAGTTGCCAACTTGCTAATAGCTATTTCATGAATTTGTTTTTTGTTTGCAGATTTTAAATCATAAGCATGAAATTATTGTTTGCGCATGAGTATCAGCAAGCATTAAGAAGAGAAAGGGTGTTCAGAGATCAACTAGATTTGTTACATATTTGTAATCAGGATCTCATGAGCAAATACAGGTTTCCACGTCATGAAATTATTTATATTATTCACGAATTAGGGCCACTGCTGCAGAGACAGACATTGAGATCCCATGTTATACCGGTCTGCACACAAATAATGGCTACCTTTCGCTTTCTGGCAAGTGGATCTTGTCCAAATGTTGTTGGTGACATCAGTGGACTATCTCAACCAAGTGTTAGCAACATAATCACGTCTGTGACAAATGCTCTGGCAGAAAAATCTTTAAATGAAGTCAAAATGCCTGCAGGTGTCATTGAACGGCAGCAAACCATGAGGGATTTCCATGCCTTAGGTGATTTTCCAGGAGTCATCGAAGCCATTGATGGTTTCCATATAACAATCAAAGCACCTGTGGACGATGAAGCCATATTTGTCAACAGAAAGAAATTTCATTCAATGAACATACAAGTTGCTTGCGATGCTAATAAGAGAATTATCAACTTTAATGTCAGCTACCCTGGCAGCACTCATGATTCTTACATCTGGAGCAGCTGTGAGCTACGTGCCAGATTTCAACGTGGAGAATTTGGCGATGGCCTGCTTTTGGGTAAGTTAGATTTTTGATCATTTTTAACTTAAATTTAATAATATCTTAATCAATTATTTATTCTTAAATCATTCTGAAAAAATATTTTTTTGCATACTATAATATTCCATTTGAATATGATTTGTATTATTTACTTCCAGGAGATAGTGGTT
Organism: Hyalella azteca; assembly: GCF_000764305.2. Classification (NCBI taxonomy): domain Eukaryota; kingdom Metazoa; phylum Arthropoda; class Malacostraca; order Amphipoda; family Hyalellidae; genus Hyalella; species Hyalella azteca. The sequence continues at coordinate 52,234 of NW_025935414.1, read as the reverse complement.
ATCCCCTCGAGCCATTCCTGATGACACCATTTGCCAACCCTGCATTGCCAGCTAAGCAAGAGTACAACAGATGCCACACAAGAACTAGAGTAATAATCGAACAAGATTTTGGAGTCCTGAAGTCGAGGTTCAGATGCCTACATAAATCAGATGGGAACCATAACATCATATTGATGAAATTTTCAATTTTTTATTTGAAGATTTTAAAACTTTCTGATCTTTTATATTATGCAATTGGAGAAATATGCATGGGGTTATTGTAAGCATTATTTTGAAAGATGCCCATGTAAATAAAAATGTATTTTTACTAGTACATATATATATACTACTAGCATCAAATATACAATAATGTGCTTCCTATCCCCTCAGATGGAAACCTCCAATACAAGCCTTCTAAATGTGCCAAGATTATTGCAGCCTGCTTGTTACTTCACAACCGCTGCATTATTATGAACACACCAAATCCTGATGGTTATGAAGAGGACGAAGTCTAAAAGTTCGCGACTTGCTTGTTCATAATTTCTTTTGACGTATACATCCACAGTTCATGTTGTGCAAACTGCTAGAATTAACCATTTTCATTGGAATAGATGTAATAAATGTATTTTTATAATAATCTATACAATGAAGCTCATTTATTCTCCAGTCACTAATGCAGGTATAAAAAATCCTTTTTATATTAAGATTTTGGCAGTTGAAGCGAATAATTTGTAATTAAGATTGGAAAATGTTTAGAGCATGGAGTTATTACAAATATTATAGGTAGAGATAACTTATTTCTGTTGCATACTTTCCAATAGGTTATTACAACAATCATATCAATTGTCTGGTAAGGTAATTTGCAAAAGAAAATTGTGTCAATATTTTATTAAAATCCTTTATCAGTACATTTACTGGACGGATCTGCTGCTGTACTGCTGATGAACCGATTGGTTGTGTATTGAATATGTTGACTATTCATCAAAATTATTGGCTACTCCGTTGTAAAGCTACTTGTATCTGAATTTTTCAAAATCATTGAATCGTATGTAATGCTTTCTAGAAAATAAAGAAAATGTTTTGCATATCAATTGCAGTGGCTCCTTTTACATATAGAAAAGAAGGTATTAAATAATTCGTAATTACGGTGTAAACATTGGAAAGATATAGTAATACGTGGTAATATTAATGTTCAATAGTTTTTATAATTAAAGGCTCAGATTAGAAATGTTTGACTGAATATGGTCCAAATTACCTATATAAAACTCTTTTAATTTGCAGAAAGGGTTCAATGCTGATAATTAAAATTGTTCGATGGACAAAAAATTTTAGACATAAGTTATTAGTGCCTTTCAACCACATAATAGCACAATTAATAGAACAAAGTCAACAGATAGCGCACCCCTAACAGCAACAATGCAATGAGTGTCCTCATTTAGTAGAAAATATTATAAAAATAGACTAGCAAAAGGAAATCATTCAAAGTTCCTTTTTGGCACATAACGTCACAATTTATATTAGAACGAACTGAGAAGATAGCATACTCTTCTAACAGTAACAAGGCAGTGGAAGTTTTCCATTAACAGAAAACAGTAAGAAAATAGGCAATTTAGAATAACATAACTCAGTCCCTTTTTTGGCACATGATATATGTAATAGAATTCAGAGGTGGGCAGTAGCGCGTTACATGTAGCGGCCGCTACAAGAGGCCGCTACATTTTCAGTAGCGGTAGCGGCTCTACATTTAAGGCAATGTAGCGGTAGCGGTAGCGTCCGCTACATATTTGAGTAGCGATACGAGGTTTTGCCGCTACAGCGCTACCGCTACATTTATAGATAAAGCCTTTAAAGTTTACTTAAGGGGACCGGCTACCCTCCAACAAAACTTTTTTGTTTACAGATGGATCGTTTTGAAACTTGGTACACATATGTAAAACAGAAATCTAAGACCTTTGTTCATGTAAATTTAAAAAAATTAAAGAAAACGTGGAATTAATAGAAAACGGCATATAAGGGGAACTCTAAAAAAAGTTTATAACTTTTGCAAATCACATGCTACAGTGTCGAGACACATATCATTCGATTTGTAACAACAATACCTAGCGACTGTGGAGCCCCGAATTTTTATTTTCCTCATCGTTTTTTTCGCGTTCTTCCCATTTTTTCACATTTTACCATGGTAGTAGCTTTGTTAAACGCGTCTTGTTTGTAGCTTTCAAACGAGTGCAAACACTTTGCAATTAACCTAAATAATGACATATAAATACCAATTATTTGTAAATAATGATATAAAATTATCAAATTAGAGCAAACTTCGTTTTAGGCTGTTTGCTGTAGATCCATAGGTCACTGGTTCAGATCCGGTTCGAAGGACCATGGTTTCCCGTTTAAGGACTGCGATTACTTAATAAGGTTCATTTTACTTGAATAAGCACTGCACAAACTAGCCTTAGCCCGTTTCGCTCAGCCGCTGACGAGCCCGTTAGCTATGCTGTCGTAGGGCGATCAAATCCTTTGATCAGTCAGCATGATACATACATAATATAAATTACAGAATAAAACTGTACGAAAGATTTCGGTGTAATGTTGTCAACCTCAGCCTGTTTCTAGTGTCAACATGTTAGTTGTTACTTGTTAAGTTGTTACCAGTTACCACTTACAGGTTTTTTTCATCTTTCAGTTTGCTTAGTTGTTTTTACACAGTTATTTTTATGTTCCACCTTCCCTACATAGATGTCTACTTTAATCTACCAATCTCAAAAATAATCCACATATATATACAAAAAAGACTGATTTTTATATGTATATGTGGTTAATTTCTTAGATTGGTAGATTAAAGTTCACATCCATGTAGGGAAGGTAAAACAGAAAAATAACTGTAACTTTTATTTACTGTATCTAACCCTGGGGCTAACCCATACAAGTTCGTTTAAGTTAATTGCAATAAAGTTGCATTTATATGTTTTAAAAATGTTTTATTATCATTAAATGTTAATGAGTAAATCCCAGTAGCAGAACAATAAATATTTAGAGATTTCCAATAATTTTGGCCATTGTAGCGGCTAATGTAGCGCGCTAAATTTAACTGTAGCGGTAGCGGTAGCGCCCGTTACAATCTAGTGGGTATGCATGTAGCGGTAGCATGTAGCGGTAGCGGTAGCGCCGCTACATTTTCAAGTAGCGCTGCCCAGCTCTGGGCTCGCCCTAATAGTACAAAGTGGAAAATTAACATGATATAGCTAGTTTGAAAATTCAGTTAAGGTGGTCAGAGAGCAGCAAAAAGGTGAAAATTACATATTTTGTATGAATAGTTAGCTAAGAAGGTTGAAATAAATTGTAGTTAAGACTAAATAAATACCATCCTCTTAAGACATTGACAAATACAGCTTCAAATATTAAAGGAGTAACTAACCTGTAAAAGATCGTTAGCCAAAAGCAAAGGCAGTAAATATTGTTATTGCAAAAATTATTGACACAATAAGTCTCAAGAAAGGTTGATCTTAATGTAAGCTATTATTTTAATAGAAGTGCTCAACTAACAATCAGTTTTGACACAGATTTCAGCTATTTCAAGAAGGGAGTGAGAAAAACGTCTTTTCATATTAATTAATTAAAAAAAATATATAGTGATCTATGCCAATTGATATGTCTTAAAGCATGCCTGAAGCTGCATAAAAATTATTCATCATTGTATTTACTGCTATTCTTGAAAGGGATGTTGCTATATTTTCAGGATTGGAGGCTATACGTTCGGCATTAGCCACTAAGGCATTGATAGAGGTTAATATGTCCCTTTGAACAGTTAAGATATCATTTGCCATACTGTGATTAGGAGCATCACCTTTACGTTTCCTTTCCCGAGTATATTTTTCATGAGATGCATTTGTGGTCACACTTGCTGTGGTAGTTGACTTCCCAGTCAAGCAGGCCTTGGTCGATCGATGAAGATTAGAACGGATCGATGAAGAAATTAATGCAGATTCTTGCTCGATCGACGAGGGCAAATCCCCATTTGGAGTGGGCAACGGAGAGGGCAATGTCGCGGGGCGCGACGACGATTATCGAGTAAGATTGTCTAGGGAAACTCGACTGCCAAACCATCGAGTGGGCGGATCTTTCGCGATATGACATAACCCACCATAATCGACTTCGTTGCCCACATTGCTGCTTGACTGGGTTGTGCTCTGAAGGGTTACAATTCTCACTCTCAGATGGAGTGTAGGTGCAAGGCTCTGTAGGTGTGTACAAATAATTCCCAGTAGGAGTGCAAGCTCTGGCTCTGAAGGGGTGTATGGTCTAATTACTGCACAAGCAGATTGTTGCTGTTGATTGATTGGCAAGCTTGGCAGATGCAGCTGTCTGAAGCATTGGGGGCCTTTGTGGCATCAATTTTTGCTTATGCAAGGAGATTCCAGAAGACGTACTAGGTATGGGATTGATGACTCTGTAAGGGGCGGTAGCATGATTGCCTGAGGGCACTGAATCAGCATGAAGATGTCTGACGTATTCAGGAGTTGTCACTGTTCCAGGAGGAACCCATGCAGTGTTTTCCAAGCCAATGATTTCAAGACAAATTTCTTGCGCCTCCTCGGGCTGTCCATCTTGTACAACTGGAACAGAAAACATGTTTAAATCATGTTGGGAATTCAATTCAATATTGTCAGAGTACTTTTTCCCATGGTACAATTCTTGTAAGAAAATTTTTTTCTAGTTCTAAATCAAAATGATACTCAATGAACTCATAATTGTTTTTTTTTATACACAGTATATTTGTCACAAAGACTAATCACTATATTTAATGATTTATAACATAGAGGTCTTGGATAAAAATTTTTCAATTCATATAGGTACTAATTATTATAAATTAACAATAAATATTTCTTTACATATTAAATCAGAAATAAAATATGTTCATATCGCATAATAAAATACTTTTGCCATAAATTTTAATTCACAGGGTGGGAGAGGTAATAATGTGAAAAGAATTTAATCAAGAAGTTTACACTGAAATTCAATACTAACCAGGATTGGAAACGTTGCATTCACTCTCAGAAAACTTCACACCAAACACAGCAGTTTTTGAGAGCAAATGTAGCATGGCCTCTTCAGCAGCAGAATATTTAATTGACAGTCATTGCAGACCCTCCACCTGGGACAATAAAATAAGAAGAAGCATGAACACTCAAGAAAAATCAATTCAACATTTCATATAATTTACAAGTGTGTAACTCTGGCGAAAGATTCATTAAAATGGTGCCGGTAACATATTTTATTGAATAAATTATCTGTAACATTGTATGACATTTTTTTAAAACACAATTACTAGAAAGAAAACAATTAAAAAAGTTAAAATTTTCTAAAGAAACTAGTCCTAATTTTATACATTTTTTCTTTATTCATAAGTGAAAATTAGTATCTCTTATCAACCTAAAAGCAGAAAATTAGGCAATAGCCATGCCCATGAGCGCAGGTAAATTGTTAATGAGCTTGAGCAATTTTCACTCATTCTGAATTTCTGAGGTGGCATCTGCAGGATTCTTTGTTTGATCTATAATGTGTCATATATATGGGACAAATATGGTAGAAAAATCATGGATATTATGATCTTATAGCCATAGTATTTTTAGAGACAAAGCCATGGGCAATATTGGTTTTTGAAAAACTGGGTGTAACTGATATGAATTTATGGGATGACTTGAAAGAGCTTTCCAATCCCATCTGAACACACAGACAGAGCTTTCCATCTGAATAGCCTTCCTTAAGTTCCATTTGCAGAAGAGAATGTTTAATTACCTCAATGAATACTTAAAGAATAAAAACAGCCTTGAGCTGTTGAGGGTTATTGAAGATTATGTGGCATAATAAAATCATTTAAAATATTGTATTTCAAAGTTGCTATATCTCAAATAATAATAAACTAATTGTCTCACTTTGATTATAAACTCATGACTACCAACGAGATACAAAGTGGCGTACTGTAAAATGGGGTAACTTTGACTCCCGAGTAACTTAGACCACTTTTAGTTTTTTTAACAGAAACCTCCAAAACTCCAAACCTATTTGACATAGAAAATTTTTGGTAATAAAGGCCTAATACCGAGGCTACGTAACACAATAGAAAGATAAAAAATTATGCATATCTAATAGGTTAAAAAATCATAAATGTGACCCACGAAAAAGAGCTATTATTTAAAGCCTGTCATAGAACCCCCTCCAATTTTTTAATTTTTGGTAAAATAACTCCAGGTTTTGGTGCATTGTAGTAGAACTCTTCTAGTTACATATGCAAATGACAAATTTGAAGAAAGTGTCATAGTTTGCGAATGGGGGCGCCGCCCCCGAATGGGGGAACTTAGACCACCTAATGTCTGCCCTGATGGGGTAACATAGACAGGCTTGGAAATTAATTTAAAATTTCCATATATAACATATTTCATGTTTGATACACCTATTAATGTTTTTTTTTCAGACTCTACAGAGTCTTATATATGGTTATTTTAATTTAATTCCCAAGCCGGTCAATATTACCACTTCACGGCTGACATTAGGTGGTCTAAGTTCCCCCATTCGGGAGTGACCCTCCCCATTTGCAAACTATGACACTTTCCTCAAATTTGCCATTTGCATATGTAACTAAAAGAGTTTTAGTACAATACACCAAAACCTGGAGTTATTTGGAGTTATTTTGCCAAAAAAATATACTTGATTTTAACACCCAGCCTAAGATACCCCATGAGCTGGGGTAACAAAGACCAATACTTCTTTTGAAATTACATAAAAACTGTGAGAGGCTGGAGCCAGCAATTTATGGTGAGTGAACCTAGAGTATAGACCTGCATTTTGCATGTTTCAATTTAAGTTTAATTTAGCCAGTAAAAAATGGCATCATTAAAAAAAAGTAGTCTAAGCTACCTATTTTACGGTATAGAATTGAAATTGTTACTCACTGGGTTAGTAGATATTAGAAAAATAAAGTAGGTAAGTAAACCAAGGTCAACAAAAAATTAGTCAATGGAGATGAGCATTAGTTCATTGAAGCACAAATGAAATGGACTTACCAGTAGTTTCACACTTTCACTGTATTTGTTGTCAGCTGCAATTTTTTTCTTCAAGTTTGTTCTGAGGTCATAAAATTTTCTTCAGCCACATTTCTTTTGACGCATTTCTATGACAGAATTAACATTATCCGTAACAGCTTGCCACTGTTTTGCTTTTTGCTTTTGCCGTCACATTTTCATCAAATTTATAAAGTAATATGTTTTGCCTGTTCAAGACTTCACTTATTAGCACTAAGACTTCAGTAAAATTTGGTCGTCGTTTTTTCTGCTCGTGCTCCATAATTGAAACAAGACCCAGAGCGCCTGGAGACACAGCGAAAACACAAAAGTAAGAGAAATTAACCCACTTTGTTCAGCATTCTTTATACAGTTTGCAAACCAAATCAAGCGTGAACGGCTACTCCGACATTGCTGCAACAGGGACACCTAGAAATTGAGCGGAACTCTACCTACGACACCTCCGAGCAGCCTTAACGGTACGCACGATTTTTGTACCTATCTTTCCGCGCAAATGTTTCGATAATAACGCTCAGTAGAGTTACGTCTATTTAGCTGTAATTACGCTAAACGTTAGCGGCTACGTAAACTTAGCATGTTTTGATAATCCGGCCCCTGAGCCGTAAACTATTGGATATATTTCGTGCAGTAGTTGATTGATATCGATTTCTTTGCATGGCTCCAGTTCTATTATGGTCGGAGGTTGTGCTGACTCCGGCAACTCTGACCGGCGGTAAGTTCGTCTGGAGCAACGGAGTAGAAGTCATCGCAGCGAGGGTGTTTGTGGACGGAACCACCTTCATCAACAACTCATACATTGGTTATGGACCGATTGTCTTGATGGACCATGCATGCAACGTCTGGAAGTCCAAGCAGGTGCAATTTTACCATTACCCTGTTCTTTGCAAGAAAATTTAGAATAGTGAATGACTTAAGAATTTAAAAGCAAATAAAATAGCCAGAAAATTTACCATTTTTTTAAATGAGAAAACATTTCGGGGTCCAGCTCCATCGTCAGTTCAAGATCCTTTAGGACAAGCAGAATCAATTAGGAAACTAAAATTGAAGATAAAAACCTAAATTGATAAAACAAAACACAAATTAACCTGAGGTGATAGGCCTATCTATTCCAGTATTTCTTGGGTATAGGAGCTGGGGGCGACATTTAAACTAGTTTTTTGTTTATAAATATACAGGGAGTCTAAAATTCGTAGGTCAGAAACACCGGTCGTGAAAGCTAGAAATTTAAAATCTCTAGCGGACACCGGGACATTATATTGCTCGGCATGGACGCGCACAGCTGAATGAGGAGGATGCGCAAGCAGCGTTCCCGTTCTATTACTTCTGAATTATTATCCACCAGCCTAGTAGGGTAGCGGGTAGGGTAGCAGCAAGCCCACTGCTGGTCATGAGCCCATAGCGGGTTTCTCGCTAATTTTGGCAGATATTGGTCCGTGTTCTCTACCGCCGGTCGACAGTTTCACTGGGATGAAGTGTACGGATTTACGTTTTGCTAAGTGTTTGCGTTATTAATTTATTTGCGAATAACTGTTTTAGCCCAGATAAATTTCTTTTTGCTGCTAAATAAAACTGTTTTCGATTACTGTAGATGAAGCTTTTGAAATTACTGTGAATTATATTTCGAAAGAAATATTTACAGGGATAATTTTGAGATCAAGTTTAGACTACTAGCTTTTAAAACAAAATGTTGACACAATATTAAATGAAATGATACCTAGTGGGGCAACAGGCCCACGCGTGTCACGAGGCAAAGCGCCCATGGTGAAGTCTTGTGTTATACATCATTAGATTTGTCTCAATGACCTTTACAAAACTATGACTAGCTTTTTGAATTACAAATTACACTTCATATTGCATGATGTTTTGATTTGCCGCTTCAGGGCAGCAGGTTTAGTTTCTAGTTATGCGTATTTTTGTAAGAACTCCTCGAGATATTTATGACCCTTATCGAGTTATCGACTCTTGCCTTGCCAAAAGTTGATTTCAGTCAACACCAATGAGCCAAAAGTTGATGAGTTTTTATGGTGTTGGCTGAAATCATGATTAGGTACGTATTCTCTGCACATTATTATCTGGATTATGGATGAAACTGGAACGAAGTTTTCTTCTGATCAACTAAATATATTTTTTCTAGTCAAGGATACATTTTTCCATTTCAAGGACGAATTTTTTATCGCAAGGATATATTTTTCAAGTTAAGGATATATATTTTTACGTCAATGAAATATTTTTCTTCACGTCAGTGATCAATTTTTTAAGCCACGAGTCTATTTTTTTCAAGTTAAGGATATGAGTTTTTGAGTTGTTAATAAATGAATGAATGTCATGCTTTTTTATTAAATTTTCTTATTTTTGACTGCAAAGTATTGTTTTATCATTTTTAAACGAAATATATGCAATTGCGGTAAAGGTACAAAGGGTGGGTGCCTTGCCCCAAGCCCATTGCCCCAGGGGTAGGGCAATGGGCCCATTTTGACACTTTTTACAAAATAGTGTTTCATAAAAAATTGAATAACTCTATAGGCGTCTAGTTCACATCATACATTCCTCATTAGTTGTACCTATGAACAAAAGAAAGAACCACCTCGTATAAATTAAAACTTCATCCAAAATGTAGTTTAAAAAAGGGGGGGCGCTGCCCCATGTTGCCCTACTCGGGGTGGGAAGCTGAATGTTACGACCGAAAGAATAGTGTTAGGTTTTAATGCTGCGGAGAAGAAGAATAAACTTGAGATTTGGTTTAAGCAACTGATAGTTGCTAGCACGGTAGGGGCCACGCCGCATGTGCAGATACACTAATGTATTTACATAATAAATCTTGACAAATTTTTAAACAGTTTATTTGCACGTTGAGATCTGAATACTAAATTTTAATTACGTTGAAGATTTGAGCCTTAACCGCCATCCAACTTCACATTTATGTAGAAATTACTTAGAAATTCGACGTAGAAAATGCAAATATACTAATTTACCGAGAAGTAAACGCCAGTCATACGAACCAAAATATATTGAAGAAGGATAATAGAAACGATTTAGAGATATTTAGACGTTGGTGTATTGAACAGTTGCCGCTTTGTCGATACTCCTGCTAACTCTTAACAGCCAGAATATATATGTCGGCGGTATGTATATATGTACTGTAAGTAGCTAAAAAAATTTCAGTTAAATGCGGAGCTTTTCCTCGTGCCATCGGGGGTTCACATGAAATTTCTCCAATAAATAAAGTAGTGGGCCCATGGCCTGTTGCTGATTTTTGTTCTTCCCGTGACTTGTTTAGAGGAGATCTAAAAACTGGCCTTTTGACCAGATCTTCTCAAAAATGACGCGTATTTGCAATAGCTGCTGGACATACTACCATGTCCGCATGATGCTCGGTGTTGCTCAGATGGTGAATCTCTTTGATGACTTTTGCAATGTTAATGAAACGGAATACGGTATATTGATCCATTAGAGTCGCACTTCTTGTTGAATACGGTAAAATTCTTGCCTAATACAGTATATTGATACTTAAGGGTCACACTTCTTGCTGAATACGGTAAAATTATTGCTGACTCCATTATATTGATGATACGGAATACGATATTGCAGAGACTGGACTTGGTGACGTGTCTAGCTTCTGACTTTGACCGACTCCCTCTCCATCGGCTCCAGAATCCTGGATTCTAATTCCCACTAATTCTACAAATGAAATCAAAAAAATGAATTAATGAAGGAAACCTAGAATATCTGTACAAATTGACGGTGTAGAATAATGAATTTCTCACACCTTAGCGGTCTGTGCCACACCCGGAGAATCGCACTTATGATATAACGATATTTTCATCATTGATGAAAATAATAAATAATGAGAAAAGATTAAAGGAATATGAAAGGCGACCAAAAATTATTAAGCCCATTGACTCACACGTTCAAACAAACTGAAGCTCACATTTGTTGATGCCTGAGGAGAATCATTAGTTAACTGTCGTAATGACCACGCGTGTTTGTTAGTTGATAACTCAGGACAAATGCATTGCATTGAAATACTCGGACCAATGAAGTTCGATTGACTTCCTCCTGCAGTCAAGGTCGCAGATGTCATTACCCAGTTAAAATTTAGGGCAGGGAATAGAGCAGGCCGTCGCCGGCTGCAGAGCCGGCGTAGAGACGCGACAGAGCAGCGATAGAGCAGAAATGTCCGCTTTAGAGACGATATCGCCAGCCGCGTATCAGCGCTAATTAGCTTCTGAGTACCTGCCCAGGTGTGCTCTGTCCTGCCGTCACGCAGCCCTTACTGAGCACCACCTGCTCAAATCTGCCCAACGCCTGCTCTGGGGCGGCTCTGGCAGTGTACGCGGCAGTTACGCGTCACCGTTTGTCAACAACGATTTAAAAAATTCCCTGCCGGGCAATCCCAAGTACCAGCGCTAAAACAGCGCAGAGTACCGTCTCTGCCGAGCTGCTAGAATTTTGTCTCTGTATCAGCCATGGCGCAGCGCAGTTTTAGGGATAGATGGCCGGTTATAGTTTCACGGCTCCATCCTGCTAAAGCGCGACCAGCCCGGCTAAACCCGGCGCCGGTCTCGGCTCAAAATTTTAACTGGGTAGCATCTCAACGAGCAAACACGGCTTGCATGTGGGCGGTGATTAAGTACATCGGCGCCATCAAGCGATTGCGTTCATAATTATTCTTGCAATAATGACCACGCGTGTTTGTTAGTTGATAACTCGGGGCAAATGCATTGCATTAAAATTCTCGAACTAATGAAGTTCGATTGTGTCGCTCCGGCAGTCGAGGTCGCAGATGTCATTAGCATCTCAACGAGCAAATATTCTTAGGAATACTAATAAGGAACTAAAATACTTTAATGATAGTTTTATCGGAATATTGACCTTCAAGTCTGCCAGCAAGATAATCAACATCATCATAAGATAACATAACATAACATAACACAAAATAACATAGCATAACATGACATAATCTAACATAACATAACATAATATAACATAACATAATATAAAATAACATAACATAGTGATGTCGGCGCTGAAGAGTAGGCCTGATGTGGCCTGTCTCCGATCTTTTCGTGATTTGTTCACAGAAGAACCAAAAGCATTTTCTTTGACCGGATTTTTCATGACTGACGATAGTTTGAAATAGCTACTAGACTTCTACCGGGTTCGATATAGTGTTGGGCATTTCAAGTCTGAACAAATATGTTTCCATAGCTTTTTCTAGTCTCTTCATGAACGCGTTTATACTTGGAGCGTCAATGATGTAATCGTGGAGGCTGTTCCACATGTCGGTGACTCGAAGCGAGAAGAAATGTTGTTGCGTGGATAAGTTGCAGCGCAGTTTTCTTAGTTTATAGTCGTGGCCCCTGGTGTTCGTTCATGTTTCAAATTCTAGTAATCCTTCTGGGACCTTGTATAAACCATGAGTGTACATGTATACTTCAATGAGGTCAATGGTTTAATATATAAAAAATAGTGCGTTAGATTATGCAGTCTGTTACTAGACATATAAAAAATATCGTTATACGTTATTGCCGCGAGTAGTAGAGTGTCATCCCACTTTAGCATGACGAGAAAAATTTACAACCAATTTTAATGGTTCGATTAACCCTTTCAGCAACTCCGTTACTGGCTGGATCGATTAGTGTCGTGAATATATGTTTTATTTGATAAATTTCGTAGAAAGCGTGATGCCAGCCGCTCTTACTTCGGACCAACCGAATTTTTGCTGTACCCTTTACCGTTTTCACTGTTCCTTTTACCAAGTTTTACTGAAACTAACTCAGTTATCAGGGTCAGTTAATTCAGTGTGTGCCATTCACTAGTTCGTTTTTTTCTTGCTTCTGTATTTGCTCTGTATCATCAGTATCCACCAGTGTCTTCGATCGTTATCAATGAAGTGTCGAAAATACAAAGTTCCCTTCCACGCGCGGTTAAAGTTCGGTTGGTCTGGCTGGCGCTGAAGTAAGAGCGGCTCACACCCCCGTCGCATTTACAGTGCATGTCAGAACATGAATATTGAAATTCAGGGCCTCCATCGAACAGCCTCGGCTCCAGTCGGAAGCAACAAGGAAAAATTCAGCGAGTATATTATCAAGAAAACCGAAAAAACTATAGACAGTTCTTTCTTATGTTCCATCATTCTTGAAAAAAACAAGCATCATTGCCTAATCACTATTCGATGACTGCACTGGTTGCAACCTTGAACAAAATGCATTATCAAAGCAGCGCGTGGAGGTTGGCTGCGAATTTATTCTCAGTGCACCTGAACCAACGAACAGCAGGTATATTAAACTGCTCGTCTCGTGCCAACACTGCAACAGTGAAACAACAGCACCGGGACCCCAAGCATATCCTGTTCTGTCTCTCTGACCCACGGCATATCCCGAAGCAGAAGATGAATCGAGGTTTCTTGCTTCTCGTCGTGGCCGCGGCGTCCGTGTCGGCCCAGACGTAAGTGTAGCGCGGTCACAGTGCAGTAGATAGTTGCGCTCACGATGACGTTTGTGACTATTTTACGTCTAAAAAAATTGACAATGTTCTAAAACTTCATTGAAAAACAGGGCCAACTTAATTTCGAATGATTATGCAAAATTTTACGTTTCCTCTAATGCAAATTAAAATAAAAATATACAATGTATGTTTTTGTTGCAGTGTCCCCTCCTCTTGTGAATTGGCCCTGACATCTGTGGACAGAAGTCTGGAGAAGATAGGTAGGACTTGCAACTACCGGATGGCGTGGGACTCGTACAACGCAAGTAAGGTCATAGATTGTCTGAAAATATAACTAACTCGCACAATAGGACGAAAATAATGCAAATAATATTAAACGAATGTTAAATGAAAATTTATATGGACAGTATGATGAGCCAGCTGAATTAGAAATTCATATTTTGCAGGACTTAAAATAAGAATGAACGAGGAGTTGATTATCCAGAACGGACAATGATCTCAAAAGAGAGGTAGCGAATTCAGCAGTGAAAAATATAATGAAAGCCGTTGCCCCGATGAATCCCAGATACTGGAAGGAAAAATTGGCGATTGTGAAGCAGTAATTAGGAATACAGGTAGAATATAAGGAACTTCTTATGCCGGTTGAAGTTAATTAACTGAACTCGAGGCTTGACCAGGTGCATACATGATAAGTGAACTCCTCGTTGGGAGGAGATAATGACTAAATGAAATTTACGTCAATAGACTGGAGATGTGACTAGAATGAATGCTGGTTCATGATTCCTCCTACCCCATCTGGAACTGCTTACTTAATTATGAAACGAAACTGAATACAACATAAACCAACGACAACAATGAGCAAATTTAGCAAAGAACAAACATGAACAGCCTAGTGTATGTCGTCTCTCTTCCCTTAGGAAAATTTTCCCACAAGATAAGCAACAAATTATTACGTTATTTACGCACAGTTCATTCTACGCTCAACGCTGCGCTGGAACATGTTTCTTTATCTTATCCTCCTGAGGTACATGATTGTCCCGCTCACACCCTAGCTTGGCTCCGTAAATGACGACTCGCATGATACCAGCCAACGCATCCCTTCTGACACTCTTTTTGTCGTTGTCAGCCACCATTTACGTCATAAAATATTGCGGAAAGTAATTTTATTGAAGGCTGCATACTATCTTTCCTTTCTGCTGCATTATTGTTAGGTTATGAAATGAAAGAGAATAACTTCGCACTGTTATCTTACTTAATCCTCTCTCAACAGTCGAAAACTGCCGATGGTATTCTGGTACGATGTCGATGTACAATGTTGAAGTCTGTGATCCGATTGTGTTCGATTACATGAAATGCATCTTAAAAGCATCAGGACTTGTGAGTATCTTGGCGAGCTGAATATGAGTTCAGTGTTCAAAATTTTGGTTTTATTATTTATTTCACGGTTGTTAGCTTGCAATAAAATGCGTTGGGACGTAAATCTTTTTCACACCTTATA
The DNA here is from genome assembly GCF_000764305.2 of Hyalella azteca. Lineage (NCBI taxonomy): Eukaryota > Metazoa > Arthropoda > Malacostraca > Amphipoda > Hyalellidae > Hyalella > Hyalella azteca. Next base: position 37,234 of record NW_025935414.1, on the reverse strand, counting down.
TGTCCAGTCCCTTTAATGAGGCCAACGGTCATTGGAGTGGGAATGGATGTGCATCGAAAGGAAAAATCTTATTATATTGTATACGGTCTGAATTTGCATAATTTTTTCTCAAAAATTGGTGCTGGTGTGATATTATCCTACATTCAGCACTCCAAAAAGAAACATGAATATAAGTCATTTGCAATAAGCAGATAACTCGAGTTACAGTATCTCAAAGGAAATCAGTTGGTGTCACCATAGCAATTCATTCAAAGCTAATATTCAATGTTGTGGGGGACTTGATAATTTGTTTCTTTTCTTATGACACATTCTTGTGATTCATCTATTATCACTTGCTTGCATGAAGCGTAACGATCTAGATTTATCCACAATTTAATTTTTTTCTGTTCCTATAATATATTACTACACATGAACCCTCATATGAGAAAAAGATCTCTTCTTTTCCAAGACTTCCTTTTCTCCATTAACTTATCGCATCCTATTCTATCTTCAACAGCTCAAAGTCGACGGCTCCTTCGATGACGCTGCTTTCCAGAAAACAACGTTGCAGGACAAGTGCAACTCGGACGTCAAGTTCTCAACCGCGTACAAGCTTTGCAAGAACTCCACCATGAAATACTTGAACGTAAGGAATGATTACTTTGTTTTTAATTTTTTTTAACATTCTTCAGACCAACTTCAAATCATTTTTTTAACATATATTGCTTATCGAGTCCATCAGAGACTCGATGCAATGTATGGCGTGACTACACCTCTGACTCAAATCCATGCCATGCGAGAGTACAATTTGTTGTATCTGCGAATGTTTGATGCTGATGTTTCGTGTCCTGTTTTCCAGTATTATCGGTTCGTCTGGTGCCTAAATGGAAAATTACAACTTTGAGGCAACCGAAAGAAAAAAAATCTCACGGAACACGGCAAACAGAACGCACCAGAACTCGCAAACAAAACTCACCCGGAACACGGCGTACTGAACTTATACAGAACACGGCAAACAGAACTCACCTAGAACACGGCGAACTGAACTCATAGGGAACACGACTGAAATCAACATTAATATCAGAACGAGTTTCTAAATTAAGTGTGCCTATATTGTCCACGCGTTCATAATGTAAGGAATTGTTTTGAGAAACAATATATATTGATGGGACGGGAATATAATCCATGAAATGCAAGAAGTTGAGTTTTCTTACCCTTTCAAGTGTTGCTTACTCGTTGCCCTCTCAAGCCTTGCCTACCCATTACCCTCTCTTGTATTGGTTACTCTCTTTCCCTCCCGAGTATTGTTTACCCATTACCCACCCAAGCCTTGGTTACCCCCATAGTGGAATTCTAGAGGAGTTTCAAATGACCAAAAAATCATTGCATATTGGATAGGCCATCGCCTAACCAATCCCAGTCTAGCTGGATAGGAAGATATCTTGATCCCACAGCCGATCACAGTCTGGAGATTATGACATCACAATCTTATCAACCAATCACAGTCTAGAGAGGATGACATCTCAACCAATTCCAGCTGGAGAGGGATTTGTCTCCGCCCATCGTTTATACTTTATAGTCATTTAAAGCCCCCCTCGAATTCATTAGAGATAAGGGGTATTCATAGAGAGAATTCATAGAGGATTAGGGGTAACTTACCCTTATCCTCTCAAGTGCTGATTAACCCTTACTCTTTCATGAGTTGGTTACCTCCAAGTCTCCAACCTAGATGATGTTTACACTTAAAACAATGGAAATTAACGAAAAAGTTACAATATTATTTTTAGCCGCCCGATACCATAGCAGCAAGTAAGTGAATATAAAATAGAAAATCTAGAGAATAGAACGTGGCGTACGTTTTTTCCAATGATGTGTAGTTGATACTGTTGTGGTTATTGTATCTGCTATGGAGTTGTAAGAAGGACGCAACGGAATCGGCGACTGTGAAGCGGTAGTCGATATCTCGGAGAAAATTAAGTTTTAAATGTGTGTTAGTTTAAAGATCTTGTTTCTCAATTCGGTCATGTAGAAGTTAGCAAGAATGACACCCAGGGGACTCCTCATCCGTTTTACTTACCCCATATGTTTTAATTATCCAATGAACCAATTGATTGTGTTTTACTTATTCAATACAACAATTGATGTGTTTTACTTATCCAATACAACAATTGATTGTTTTCCTTATCCAATACAACAATTGATGGTGTATTACTTATCCAGTACGACAATTGTTTGTGTTTAACTTATCCGATATAACAATCGATTGCGTCTTATCCAATACAACACTTGATTATGTTTTACTTATCCAATACATCAATTGATTGGAGTACAAAACTTAAGTTTAGCGTGACCTCCCTTTTCAGTGGAAGAAAAATTTTATTACGACAAAGAAAGATGGAAGGAAACGTCTAAGATTAAAGTATTTTTATTTCTGCACAGTGTTCATGGGAACACAAAAATAATCTTAAGAATAGTGAACAGGACCGAGCCGCTGCCGGGTGGAAGTTATCAGTAAACCGGGAGCTAGAGCTTCCCCTGGCCAGCGCAAGCCAACCAGGTAGCACAGAGAAACTGACGTGCTAAGTTCCGTGCCACCCATCTTGTCAAAATAAAAGCCAACTGATGTTAAGGAAACTAAAGCCAAAATAGAAAATTAGAACAAGCTGAAGATTAGGGTCCGAAGCATTATCAAATGCTTAAATTTACGAACCTGACAGCTATGCTCCTAAAATTTTATGGTCATCTTAAAATGAGAGAAACAAATTGGCATTCCACGAAATATATAGATTCAGTTGAAAGACAAGGAGGGTTTTATTGTTTATAGGTTGAGAGCAGTGAAGGGGAGACGGTCATCCAAAAAGGAAACCGGCCGGAGCTACAAGTTGCCACAACACCCTGAGCCTTAGCGATGGACAACCAACCTGCAGCATCCGGTCCTCTCAGCTCTCGCAGTGACCCGTCCTCCGTGAGAAGACGAGCCGATGCCGCAGTTCCCAGATCGTCCCTGCTCCTCGAGGCCGCCACCTCAGACGAGATCCAAGCTGAAATTCTCACTCCATATAACGTAAACGTGGAGGACAAAGCGTAAAGGTGTGGCGTAGCTGGCGGTCGTAAGAAATCTGACTCATAGGCCGTCTCTGAATCTGACTAAAAGTTGAAGTTAGCTTATATCTTCAAAGGTGGATTTGAAGAAATGCGGAAGGTTGCCCACACCATTGGAAGAAATGTTGGGAAACTGTAGCCGGCCAAATGAAATCAAAACTAACTCAAACCCAAACAATAAACTTCCAACTGGAAATATCAAAGTCAAGATAATTTTATACAACTGAGCGTTGACGAGAAACGTTAGATGTTGTCTTTAATCCATTTCGAAGAAGAAGAAATTTTGTCTTAGACTTTATTTGATCGAACCAAGACTTGACTCGATAAAATTTCACTTTTAATTTTTTTTCTGAAGTATAATTTGGACTGAACAAAAGATAATAATATTCGTTTATTATGAGTTCTATAAAGCTTGATATGAACGAGTGAAAAAGCTATTAATAACACATATATAAACAAAAATAATAGAGCAAATTAAAAAAGACAACCAGGATTCGAGAGACATGAACTTCAGCCAGCAAACAATACGAGCCACTGAAACGTAACACGAGGAAAGCAGAAATGCAAAATTGTAACGAGACACGAAATTGGAAAGCATAAATGCATCATAATAACATTTAAAATTTTCTGAACAAAGTAATGCGTAGAAATTCAACTTCATATATATTCTTGCGGCGCATGCCATAGCAGCAATGCGGTGACTAACAGCGATTGCAACCACGCATCTCAATCATCGTCACTGGAATTAAGGGCCGAGTTTTCAGTCTTGGATTTTTGAGTAAGAACAATGACGAATTTGCCTCGCGACTTGAACCGAAGGGAGCCCAGTCAATCAAGTCTTGATCGATCGACGGAGATTGATGTGGTTCGATCAAGAATATTGATGCAGATTCCTGCTCGATCGGCGAAGGCAAAACTCAATTTGGAGTCGATAATTACAGGGGCAATGTCGCGGGGCGCAGCACCGATTAAAGAGGAGAATTCTATGCCGATTCTGTGAAGATCTTCAAAGTTTCTGCTCCCGATAATTTGTCGAGTCGAATAATCTGCATCGAACGATGTCGAATATACAGTAGCTGAAGCCGAATCTGCATTAATCTATGTTGAATCATCATTGATCTACGTTGAATCTATATTAATCGTTGCCGAATCTGCATAAATCGATTGCTGAATATTAGCAGTTTTTACACTTTACTGTACGAATATAATAAATTTCCTATAACTGAACGAAAGTTGAATTAAAATCAGATCAATATAAAACAATTTACTCTTATAAAATTCACATTACATACGACGCAGAAATCAAATCCACGCGTGTGCAAGAAACATACTGTACACGCTGTCACAACTCCATAAATTATTAACCTGTATCAGTCTTCTGAATACAATTCAACAGGTTAATCATGGTGGTTACTCAAAGCAGTTATTCGTTAAAAAAGTTGAAACATAGAAGCAAACTATGACATGAGATGAAGTAGACAAAAAATAGGAAATAATAATAGGTTTCATCGAAAAATAAGTTCGTGCAGTCGTAAAAATTTAGCACCGATAATAACTCTTGACAGTAAAAACATGTGGCTCGTGTTTGTAATACACTTTGATTTAATTTAGGATTCAAAGTATGGCATGAAGGATCGAGTTTCAAACTTTATCACAATGAAATTGATAACAAACTTCATCAAATCATCAACAAACTTTATGAACTCATCGAAAAACTTCATCAACACAAACTTTATTAACTCATCAGGGAGACGTCAAGCAAACTTGAGAAATAAAAATGTTACGTTTGCGTCATAAAATTCCGATTATTAAAGAAATGCTTGTAAAATTGCAGATATATATAAGAAACTCAACCACAAAAAAACAGTGACAAGTGTCAAATTCTTTCTGATCAACTGATTTCCTTCAATTCAATATCAAATTTGTTCCTAAATAATCAATCACAGTTATTTGTAACATATGAAATTTATTTACACAGTAGGAGCGAGTAAGATGTATAACAAATTAAAATAAGGTTCTTATTAAACTAGGGCCGTATGGCTAAATTATATTTTAACCTCAATCATCATAATCTTGATATTGAATAACTTTCCAGGCACTGTCAATTTAACTAAATAGTGAGAAGAGTTTTCTAAATATTAACCAATATAATTTTTTAGTATTTTCTAGTATTCACCGAAAGCATTTGATGTTTATCAAGAATGAATTGTTGTGTTGACAAGGTTCAATTTCGACGCACTGACCAGTACCACTTCATTACATAATTTTTTGATGCAGTGAGTTGAAATTCGGAAGACAATTTCAAGATTGTAGGACGGAAGGACTGCGTGACACTTTGGTTGACCCAGCTGTAGCAAGTGCAGTGAGCTCACCGGTGGGCGGTAATCATGGTTTGAATGTGGCTCACGAAGCTCCCAAGCCCCAGTTGTTGTTCCTGGCACCGGCATCACGCTAGCAGGGGTGGAGGCTCTGGTGGTGGCCGAGGGAGAGGTACCGGAAAAGGAGGGAGATGGGCGAAGGCAGAAATATAAAGGGTGGCCAGGAACGCCGCCGCCTCTTCGGGACTCTCCCACAATGACGAGACGCTGAGGGACGAGGGAAGGAGGGGCAGGTAAAGCCGTGCTGGACGGACTGGAGGGGGTCCCTGCTTTCCGGGCAGGTGCTGCTGGGGGAGCGTCCGACCCTGAATTAAGGTGTAGTACTCCAGGGAACTACAGTATCCCGAGCGGAGCTGGGATAGAGCAGTGCGGTGGGGGCAAGGAAGCGAGGCCTCTTCTGATGCAATCGGTGGTGGGGCAGCGCAGTCGAGGATCTGGCGCGTGATTATCCGGTAGGTGGCGATGAGGTCCTCCTTGGATAAACCTCCTTTGGTGCCAGCCATGGCTTTTAGGATACGTAGAGAGCCCACCGCTCTAGTGGCTGTGGCTCTGACGTGTGGTGAAGACGTGTAGTGGGTATCCGAGGTGCGCCTAGAATTTTTGGAGTTTTATCTAGACTCTCTAGAGGGATACTGCCGTTGCAGATAGTGGCGGAAGGGGGTGAGCGGGATTGGTGGGTGTCAGTTGGGATGAACGTGACGAATGACTTGCACGGTGCTACTGCCAGTTTCTTGGAGGTAGACCAGTCGGAGACGCCCCGAAGAAGCCCAGCGAGGTCAGCTCCGCAGCGTCAGGAATCGAGGAAGACACGAAGATCGTGAGGTCGTCCACGTGTGAGTCCAGGAACTTGACTGCTGGACATATGCTGAAGATGGGGCGGTAGGATGACCCCTGGCTACCAGGTATACCGGGCCAAGCCCCAGTCAGTCAGCTTCAACGTTGCGCCCTCACCTGAAAATATTTTTAAATGGTCAAATCACTTTACAGGTCACTATTAAAGCTATTGTAAGTAAGGTGCATGACCGGATTTCAGCTCAAAACTTTACTGGGATCGCTGTGAATTATGAGTCCTATACTGAACTTTTTATAGTACTGCCACTCTGTTCAACACAATCTGACTGATGCAATCAATGATGCAAAACCCATCTTTTTGCAAGACGAACTCATGCCAATTTATGGTAAAGTCACTCCTGTTTATGGCATCTTTGAAATAGCTGAAATACTTCTTGGAGTTGTGCAGCTTCACCTAAGGACAATTTGGCCTTGCTAACAAATGTCAGCAAGGCTGCTACGACTAGGTGATTATTGAAAGGAGCGTTGAATATTGGTTAGACATATTTTTAATAATATAATGGTAATGACAAATACAATTTAATAACTGATCATGTGTTGCACAGATTACATTGCACATCAAATTCACAATCAACTTACTGCTTGTCAAGGTGTTTACTTGGTCCGGCTGCTCCCGAAGGAGTGAAAGTCGAGACAGGTAGGACCAATAGCTGAACCGCTCAATCCATCATCACCGTCGAGGTTGGAGCAACCGTCTCAACTTGCAAAAATAGCTGTAATAACAAGTAACAAGTAGCAGATCAGAAGCTATTTTTGGGGGGAATTATAGCAAAGGTCATGCATTTAGCTACTGTGAAGCAATTCATGTTCCTTAGGAACATATAACTTTTTATTGTTGTTGCCTAAATAAAAAATGCATTCTTCACGACACTTCAAAAGTTGGATTTTAGTCTTGAGTGACTCTGATCTGTAATGGAGTACAGTAAATGAAATCATGAGAAAAGTCAGGCGGTGAGACACTTCATGAGGTTAATAACTATTGATGAGCACTTGGCATGATGTAAACTTTTTACATGAAGAAAAGTAAGGTCATTAGCCTCAACTTCTAAAGAAACTTGATATGATTAGACATATTTAGAGATTAAAGGCCAGATTAGGATTTAAGGTCGGACAATTCCTGTTCACACCTATTTAGGATTAGTGGTAACCTGCAAAAAAAAGTTTTTTTTTAAGTAATAATGGAATTAGGGGCTACATGTAAGAAGTTATAGAATCATTATATCAACATATATAATTGTTGGTATTGATAATTGTTGAATCTGAAATCCTACTATTTGTATCTGCCAAAATTTTAACTGAATTCAAATTGAAATGGCATATACATTTGATCATTGACTCAATTATTTCCGTCATTTCAGTAATCAAACAATCATATGCCTCAGTGATCAACAGAAAATAAGATTATATTAACCCATAATTTTCCTTGTAATGAAGAAAAAATGCATGCAACAGTTATATTATCAAGTTTGGCCCTATATCTACAAGACAACAACTGAGTAGCAGATAAGAAATTTAGATTCATATCTCTGAAAATGATTCACAGCTCAAAAATTCTTCCTATAGTGTCTTGAAGTGAAGTTATGATTATTTCAACATCAAACCTGCAAGATCACTCAGTTTATAAAAAATATAAGCTATTTTATGAAAAAATTCAGTTTCAGTCAATAGTTTGCAATATGAAATTTGTTAGTGTTCAAATCAGGGTTGGCAATGATTAAATCAAAATGATTAAATCATGTGATTCAATCACTTTATTTTTTTATAAAAAAATCATGATTTTTTTGATTTTTTTGATTTTTTCATATATTTAAAAATATTGAGTGGCAGTCTTTAATTTATATTGAGGTATTGTTATTCATGGTTTAGTATAAATGTACTATGAATGACAAATTGGTATATAAACTTGTTGCCTTTAGTGTGTATTAGGTTCCAATAAATGGAGTATTCATTTCAACAGAAATAAGTACAGAGGCATCAAGAGTGCAATACATTGTACGTAGCTGGCAGCTTAGCTAATTCTTATAAGGCTATAAGTAGTCTAACTATTTGACTATTTGTTATATATTAATTACAATATACAATTTAAATGTGTTAGCCAGCTTATATAGGGTGGGATAGAACTGATTGAACAGTTTTGAGGCGAAATAAAAGAGTAATGGAGGTACATAAAGAAGAAAGTTTATTTTCCTCATGATTAGCATAACATACCATTTAAAATACTTATGTTTTGAAAACAATATCAGGAAGATGGGGTTTGTTAGCTGCATCACACTGTTGGAGTTGTTCTCGGAAGTTTCCAACAGCACGTTCACACATATGGCGAGGTATGGCCAAAACCTCAGCTGCAATAATCTGTTCCCTTAGCTGTGGTAGGGTGTGAGGGCGACTTCTGAACCCCTTTCTTTTAGATGTCCTCAAAGAAAGAAATCGCAAATGCTCAAATCAGGTGACCTCGCAGGCCACTGTAAATCACCCCTCAGAGCCTGGGAACATGTGTTTCAAAACATTGAGTGACATTTGAGCTGTGTGAGCTGTAGCCCCATCCTGCTGGAACCACACGTCTCCCAATGCTCCATTTTCAACAATGTTTTCCATCATGGGCTGCAAGAAATTTTGCAACATTGCAGCATAGCGATCGGAATTCACTGTCATGGTTACTCCCTCCTCTGAGAACGACTCCAACAATGTGTTGCAGCTAACGGCCCCCATCTTCCAGATATTGTTTTCAAAACATAAGTATTCTAAATGGTATGTTATGCTAACCTCTAGGATAATAAAATTTCTTCTTTATGTATCTCCATTACTCTTTTATTTTACCTCAAAACTGCTCAATTGGTTCTGCCCCACCCTGTATATTGAGAGGTTGAGATTGTATTGACCTTTTAGGCAATTAGAAAGATTTTCCACCCTAATACGAGTATTAGGGTAGTACGAGATAGTACAAGAAACAAAACAATTACAATTACTAGACTATATATAAAATAATTAAATGCAGTGAATGGATATAAAATATTTTAATTGTGCACATGTTTATTTCAGTGTTAGCTTTTCTCATAACTTAAGTCTCGTTTCAAGTCGTATGAGGTTTGTTTGGTTATCGTTCAGTTTATGTTTAGTATTGGTTTATTGGTCTGAATTAAATGGGAACAGTGCAGTCAGTCACTACTAGACTACTAGTCAGTGTGTATAGAAGGTAGAGTCTGGTAGATTAATGGGACATAAAACTAGTAGATCTATTGATAGTGCTGTGCACTGTGCTATCAGCTACCTATCTGTTATGGGACTCTTCAATGTATGGGAGATCTGCATTTCTGAAGTGTTTTTGTATATTGAAGCCAGTTAAATGGTCAATATTTAGCTCATTACCTTGCTCCATACAAACTTTACAAAGCTAATGAATAGACTTATCATTAATTGTTTACCCAAAAATCCCTAAGTGATAAACACCACCTTGGCCTGTTGGTCATTATTGAAGGTAATAAGTGCCCTTTTTGGCCATCCATTATGATCCATATACTGTTATTGTTAGTAGGCTAATTGCAAAATAAAAAATAACACCTCAAAAAGACAAAAAAACTGAAAAAATCAAAAAAATCAAATAAATCAAAAAAATCATGAAAAAATCAAAAAAATCATTGATTTTTTATTTTTTTGATTTTTTAAAAAAATCAAAAAAATCGCCAACCCTGGTTCAAATAGTAGTCCTCTAAATTCTAGACTGCGAGCAATAGCAATAAACACAAATCTTCAATCCAGTTTTTGATAAGAATGCAAAAATTATCCATACCTGCACCCACGAGTGGCAGTATGACATGCAAATTTATTTCATTTCGCTATAAAGTGGTGATATGTTGGCAGTTCAATAGAGTCAATGTATGCTGCATAATTTTTTATGAGATGATTTACAAGTAACAATTACTTTAAATTTCTGCTTCTTATATCAACATGATAGGCTAATCCCTTTCCCAACACTTCAACTCTGTTGCATGCTAGCTTCCACAAAAAAAAATAATTAAAGTTAAAAATAAATTAAAAATGTAAGGATCTTGAATTATGTTTATTCAGACAAATATTTCACATCCATTTACCAATTGCAGAGCAAATATAGATTTTTAAGCTCAATGGTGATATAAAAACTAAAATTTCAAGTTAAAAAAGTCAGACAATCAAAATAGTAAGTTACCAGAAGTCCATTCCACATCACTAACCTGACATGTGTCCAGTAGGTTCAATTCAATTTTGAAAAGAGCTGCTCAGAAATGAAAATTTTTGATTCTCCTGTGAATAAGTTTCTAAAAATACAAGACTTGGTGACAGTCAAAACTTGGCCTATTTTTTAGCACTGACACTACTATGCTATACTAGTTGTAGCTGCTGAAGTGAACTGCAACATTCAGATAAGAAAACAGATTGGTCGTCAACAACTGGAAAAGGTGTTCTTACACATCAGTACATAAATCAATTATTGGAATAATTATCAATTTATGTCATTAAACAATAAACATCATACAGTGTCAGTGATGCAGAAGCCAGAAGTTGCCATCCATATACCTACAGCCACACGCTACAGTATTGCCACTGGTTAGTATTCCACCCTACGACACAGGCTACTGCAACACACAGCCTAGGTTCAATTTTAGTTTTGAAAAGAGCTGGTCAAAAATGAAAGTTTTTAAATCTACTGTGACCAAGTCTCTTAAATTAAAAGACTTGGTGACAGTCAAAACTTAACCTATTCTTCAACACTGACATCACTATGCTATACTAGCTAGTTGAGTAGTTGTAGCTGCTGAAGAAAACTTCAACATTTAGTTGAGAAAAATTGGTTTTCAACAAGTGGAAAGGGTGTTGTAGACTGAGAAGTACATAAATAAATTATCGAAACAATTATCCATTTACGTCATTACACATTAAACCATGATGCAGGAGTCGCCATCCATCCACGGCAATGACAGAGGTTAGAATTCCTCCCTAGTCACTCACCAACAGGCTACAGCCTGCACACAAAGCCAGTGAAGCTGCTGCGCGCAAAAACATGCTCCGAAAAAAATATACGAAAACCAAACAAAACTGGTCAAAAATAAAATGGAATGAAAGTTGAACAAGAACATTTCTAAGCTTTTTGAAACGTTAAACAATTTTTATTAACTTGGCTGACTTGGCATGCAGCTATTCGATTTGAATGTCACTATAGAACCGACTCATTGACAGCAATGATCGAGACAACACAGCAATGGCTAACAACCGACAGACATGGTTGCCAACCGACATGACCAAGTTGACATTTCACTAATGTTTATTTAAGTTTTAAGACATACAAATTTTTTTTATCAAACTAATCGGACGATGGAATTTTACGTTGTATTCATTTTAGTAGTAATCACTTTCACAGCAGGCTGAACTATTATTAAACGAAAACTAACGACAACGGGCGCCTCACAAAAGGTGGTGAAATCGGTGAGATGTTGCCACACGCAAGACGAAGTTTGTAATTTTCGTTCTAAAGCTCGAGCAAAACGATATCGAGCTAACGATTTGCATTTATAAATTTCTCGTTTACATGAAGTCATTTGAGTTTATGATAGAGAACTGATATTTCATCCGATATATAAATCGGCTCGAATTATTTAATGAAACATAATTTTAACGTGATTTAGAAACGGGATGGCGACCAATAACAAACGACAACATAACATTTGGGAACTTGATAAAACTATAGAAGTGAAGTGAATGAGAATAATTGGAGGACCACGAATTTTTTGTTTAAACTTTGTCATTTGGGAATTATATATAATTGGCATATAATCACTTAATATGAATTTACACAATCATGAACACCTTTTATCATAGATTAAGGTGTATATCAAATTCTGGTTCATTATTCTATTAGATTGAATAGCCATGCAACCGACAAATTTGCGCATTAATTTTTTGGTTTGCTCTGAGAAGTTGCCTACAGTCACATACTTCGATCTGCAACGATAAACCCAAAGTCGATAGTTCGTTGTGCATCTGTATAGACTGATTAGGGAAATTCGACCTCCAAATCTCCGAGTGGTCGGATCTGCATCGTATCTACAGTAACCCACACTATTCGACATCGTTACCCACATTGGCGATTGACTGGGAGTGCAACACTATCATATTTGTCGTGAGTTTGAGAGCGTGAGTCAAGATCTGTGAAATTAATTTATACGGAGAAAAGAGTCGGATTAATGACAAGTTCACAGGTATTTTAAACAGCAACTACAATTTACAGGTATTATAAGTAATTTTAAAAAGCAACGAAGGAATTTTCCGCTATTGGATGCAGGAAAACAATCTAACATATATTTAGTTAATGATGTTTTATCGGCATTATAGATTAAATGGAGACCACATTCACATCAGACGTTAAGAATGCATATGTGGTAATATTGATGGTAATAATGACGGTAAAGCGGTCAAAATGACCAGACATGAAATACTTCAAAATAATGGAAGCTGTTAGCTGACAGACAACTGCGAGGAGACCTTCGATGGCAGAGTAATTCAAGGGATTAAATCGAGATGTTTAGAACGTCGTCCATTGTCAGGCGACGAAGACCCACGACTTAGTGACTTCCTATAAAAATACGATTCGAAACTGAGGTATTCAGGTAATTAGGTCTTTATTATTGAAAATCAAAAATTTTCGTAGCTCTTCAGATTAGATCTTGCATGAGAGAAATATGCTTTTAGTCTAGCGAAGGAAAGGGTTAAAATTACGATCAGTTGCTTGAAAAATTTCAAATGATCTGTTTTGTAGGTTTATGCTTTAAACTATTCTTACTTCAGTTTCAAAAAATTTCAATACTCTAAGCTCATTATATTCCAGCAATCATGGCAACAGTGACAACACATTTTGATAATGGAACATGACCATCAATTTCAATTTTAAAAATCATTTGTGCTCTCGGTAATCATCGCAATCCAATAACGGCGGCCGTTTTAATTCAGCCAACTGAGTCAGGGCATTCATTGAAAAATCAGCGCTGAATTGAAAGACTGTAATTCATCAACATGAGAGAAACACTTCACCGTCGAGTTCGCATAATGAGAGCTTGCAGGCGATACGTCGATAATGATGACAAGCAAATAGAAAATATCGGATAGTGTCGGGTAAAAATTTATTTGAGAATTCAACTTGTTTCTGATATAGTATGGACAGATGAATTCAACTTGACTATATGGACAGACGATTTTAGAATTCAACTTGACTATAGTATGGACAGACGAACGCTTCGCGTAGTGGCGCCGGTAACACAAATTCCGGCCGTGGCTTCCGTACGATGCAAAGCAGAACTAATTTAAACCGGGAAAACATGTAAGTCTTCCTAAACGGATTCCCAAAAAAGAGTCAAGTGTCACTCAAAACTCCGTACCTGTTACGCGGGAGGCACCATCATCATCTAGGGATGTTATCACCCCTTAGTCAGATTTCGATTCAGACAGATCTCGAGTCTGACTAAATATTCTTATTACCACGTGTTTCTCTTTCAGAACATTTCTTATTATTATTTGAACCATTCATTATATAAATTGTATGTGAACCTTTGATCATGACATAAATTTTGTACTTGAATTAAAATCATTGAATTGTAATTGTATGAAATTGTTATATTCATGACATATATCAGTGTACTCATATAGGGTATTGTTACAGATACTTTACCTATGTATAATATGTGTAATGATACGGTATGGTATGTATAATATGTGTATAATATGTGTAATTGATTGTAAACCAATGTCTCAATGATCTGACTAAAATCGTAACTTTGGCTGAAAATTGCCCAATACAAGTAAAGTAACGTAAACATACAATAAAATTGGAATTGATCCGCTCTAAACGCAGTTCAAATAAAAATCTCAGTGAATAAGACTATTACATTTTGTTCTATTAATCGGAAACTAATTTCTATGTTTTCTTTCTCTCTCTTTCTAACTTTCTTGCCACGAGACACGAAGAAAGAAGTTCATTAGAAGCCAGAAGACTGAAGATGGAATTTTTTATAATTAAGTAGTTTCCTAATTGCTAATTAATAAATTAATAGCTATTATGATGTCAGTTGACATAGCTAAAATCTTAAAATGTAAGTCGTTTAGTGCCTTGTTCCTAAAATTTAATGTAACGTAATAATAATACCGTAACATATATTGTTAACGTTCTTCACGCTTAGCATTACTGAATCGCGGACGCTTCAAACCAAAGGGGGGGGACGTGTCAGGTGTTCATGTCATGCACCGTCACAATATACATGTCACCCTCAGTGACGCCTCAATTGTCGTACGTCTTGTCGTACGTAGCTTGCTACACTACGCGGGTGGACCCATATAGCTCTTCAAGCTCCCGACGAGTCAGTAGTAGTGATAGACCTCTGAGCGTCCACACCTTATTCCTACGCTCCGACCCTCGATAAGCTTCTATCTCGAGCAGGTCGTATTAATATCTTTCATCGATGCTGTAACCTCAAGTGACTATTGTACATTCTAATTAGCGAGTAAACTGTTCTGTATTAATCGCCTTTTACTCCTGCTATAGCCAAAGACAATAATAGATCCCGAACCTTCAGGTTGATACTATATTCTTAATCAAAGATAGACAATAACCAACCACACTGAGAAGTGGAGATGGGACACATCAAATGTTATCGGCACTCATAACTCGGTTTGGTTACGCTTCAGAGCTGAGTCGGAAAATTGTATGCTGATAGGATTCACCTGCCATTCACTAAAAGTGACTGTGCAGCACTTTTTTGAGACCTTGCCATCCAGCATTGGATTTCTTCGAAGTGAAGTACTGTCATTTTTCTCCTGTTGCAGTCTGCGACGTGAGGAGAACCAGAGACCCTTCGAAGCAATGAATCCAGATGTGAGATATCTGGCCCTCCAGGACTTTCAAAAAATTTTCTGCCACTCACTGGTTGGTCCGCGTCACATGTTTGTACAATCTGCTGATCAACTGGCATGAGCTGAAAACATACTTTTCTTGTGCAGAAGTCATGCTCCTGCAAATATACGGTACAAGATCACAGCAATTGCAAACATGCTGAAATATGATACGTGCATTCTTCCTTTTCATTACTTTCATCACTCTTATTGTTCAGAATTGAAGCACTCGAACGCCCGTTTTCAAGGGACCAATGTCGATCCCGAAAACTTTTTAGAGAGATCGATCGATCTCCATCACAAAAGCCTGAAGTCAAGAGTTTTTGACAGCGGTGGGTATCAGTTGCCTTTGCAGTGTGTTAACTTTGGTGCCAAGTTCAATGCTGAGTGTCAGACTTTCATACACAAGCAACCAATCATCAGAAAGAATCGTCTGAAAAATGTGTTTAGAACATCAAAAAGCGATGTTTGAAATTATCCTGGACCTTCTCAGTGAGCTTGAAAAGCGACTACCAGAAAACAGAGCAATTGTTCAGTGGTTTGTCAAACCTTGGACCCTCCAAAGTTTTGTCCCCAGATGAAGAAAGTCCCATTCAGTCAGCTGCCGCTTTCCCATTTGATGTGCAAGCTATTGAAAATCAGTTTCGGAAGATAAGTCACATTGAATGGGCATAGTAAACGCTTTTTATGAACTCGTCAATTCCAAAGGCAGCACTTGAATTCTGGAGTGCTATTCGAGATTACACTGATCTTGAAAGTCTTTGTCCATTCATGGAACTGGCAGACTACTGTCTACTTCTACCAGTCTCCAATACATCCGTGGACCGAGTGTTTTCTCAAGTCACCTATGTAAAAAATAGCATCGAAACAGAATTTCAACTAAGGTACTGGAGTCCGTTATTCAGGCCAAAAGCTATCTGCTCAACCGCAACAAGTGTGGCCGCAATTTTGTCATCACACCCGGTATGCTAGAATAATGCAATACGAGTGTGTACGAAAACAAGGGATAGGAAGATGACCTGTTTCCGTGG
This sequence comes from Hyalella azteca, assembly GCF_000764305.2. Taxonomy (NCBI): domain Eukaryota; kingdom Metazoa; phylum Arthropoda; class Malacostraca; order Amphipoda; family Hyalellidae; genus Hyalella; species Hyalella azteca. The sequence goes on along the minus strand of NW_025935414.1, from coordinate 20,982 downwards.
CTTGCTCATTTTGAGTGAAAGGAAAAAAGTTCAATCTGTGTTAAAAAAGGGAAAAAGTGTCAATGTAATCAAACACAGAAAAGAAAAGTGTTAGAAGGTTTCAGAGGGGAAAAAATATAAAGTGTTCAATTTGACCAATTATTCATCACGCCAGATAAATACACAGTAGAAAGGATAAAAATGATTTTTCTTTATCTAATCGTTTCAATAGTTCTATCAAATTCGACGGTATTAGTGTTTTTTTAAATAGAATTTTTTGTATATTTCTGGTTTTTTGAAGTAGTCAAACTGGCATTGTAGCCCAGATAAAGGTTGGCAACACTGGGCCTGGGAAGCGGGACTCGGGATCTCTGAGCGCCTAGGGCTGGCGGCCAGTGGCGGGGAGCGGCAGTGATGATCTAACCTTCGGAGAAGGAGGAGACGGCGAGCGACGTTTAGGTCCAGCAAGTTGTAGGATGCGACCGGCCAAATGCTTACTAGATGTTCAAGTTCCATTGACGTTTTGCGCTGTATCGTTTCAATGCTGCAGTTCTGTATATAACGTAGGTAGATCTATAGGTTTTTCTATCATTTGCGGTCAAACAATTAAGTTCTTATGTGCTAGTAAGATCTACCTCGAAATATCAAGATCGTTATTTGAACTTTCTGAGCATGCAGCTGCAGCTGACCGGTAGTCATAACTTCTTGAACGTAGCTTTGAGCGGGAACGTTCACGCAATACATCCGCATGGAGGAAGTCCACTTGGCACTACTTCCGTGAGTTGCGCAATACCAATGTCACCACGTGTACCCTGTGTTGCCAGGTTTTTTCTTGGCGAGAATACCAGATTGCCTAGCTCGAAATACCAGAAATTTTATTGTTCAAAAACAGACTAATACCTCCAAATTTAATAAAACTATTCGGCAGAAAAGTTAGAAAAGAAAAAAATACCTTATCTACTGTGCATTTATCTGGCTTAGCGATAATTAGCCAAATTGAACACGTTATATTTTTTCACTCTGTTTGGAACATTTTGACACTTTTCTTTTCCTATGTTTCATTACACCAATTTTTCCTTTTTTTAGCACAGTTCGTGGCTTCGTTCAACATGAGCAAGCCACGGAAACAGGTTGTCTTCATTTTGCTTATTTTCGTACATGGTTGCATATTGCACTAATCTAACATTTCGGGTTTGATCACTTGTTGCGGCTGAGCAGATAGCTTTTGGTCCAAATATGGCAAATAAGGGACTCCAGTACCTTAGTTGAAATTTTGTTTCGTTGCTTGTTTTCCACTTAGGTGACTTGTGAAAACACTCGCTCTCCACGAATGCATTGGAGAGAGGTCAAAGTAGACAAGTGATGCAGTAGGCAGCCAGTTCCATGAATGGACGATGATTTTCAAGATCAGTGAAATATTAAATGGCACCCGAGTTCAAAACCCCCAAACAGAATCTGGAGCTTGCGTCGCAGAGTTCGGTTCGACAACCTCACTCGCCCTAGGCCATATCATCACTGATCAGTAATCAATCAAGGCACTCCCGGGCTTATATTGCACTAAGCACTCTTGTTAAATGTTAACAATTAGATTGGGGTTATTTCATCAAGCGGTAAACTTGCGGTTTCAAAAATGGCGGGAAACCTCTTGTCGCGCCGCTTTGAAGGTAATCTATATAATCCACGCCTACGCTGGAGGAAGTTCAAACTTCAGAGGTGGAACTTAATGCAGTAAATTTGCAGTAAGTCAGAAAACACCAGAAAAATACCAGATTTAGTCAAATATACCAAATCTAAAATGCATACCAGACACCTGAAAATACCAGATTTGTGAAATTTGATATAGAAATATACCATCTGGCAACGCTGGCACTCGCCACTCAGTGGAGCGCTTGTGTTGCATGAGGCAGGGCGACTACGAGTCGCTAGCTTGTCATTCGCTTCGTTGCCCGCCTGAAGCGCACGTAGCCGCTGCACAGAGGGTCGGTGAGGCGCTTGGCGCCCGTGTGTTGCCCCTAGTGTAAACGGGTCTTTAGGATTATCTCTGAGTATTCGCGTAAACGATTTCTCGTATGAAATAGGTTGAGGCAAAACCCGTACATAGGGAGGGTTGCAATGAAACACTGGTACATTTAACCCTTTCAGGGGCAAGTTGCCATTAATGGTAAGTTAACCTAAAACGCCTCACAAAGAGACCCACCACGGCTTTTGGATTGTGATCGAGACTTCCCTGTCATGTCTCAATCAATCGCTAATTATCTTACCATCGTTCCATGCATAACATGGCCACCTACCATGCCCAAAAATCAAATTATGAGCATTTGAAAGTTCCTACTCGGATGATGATATTGACGCTCTTTCCCCATTTTTTAAAAAAGGCGGAATTGGCAATATATATTTAATTATTCTAGGTAACTGATTGAATTATAATAAATTTTTATGTTATAATTTTTTTCATCCGCATAAAATAAATTTTAATTATAAAGAAAAATTTCGTGGAGTGACTGCATTTAGTAAATTCTTCAAGTGCGATTTAAACCTCCAATATGCGACATTTTTTAAAATACATACGAATAAATATTTCGTATAAAGCTTAAAGACTTTATTTTACTGCTTTATGAAATTTTAATTTCTGGATGTTTCAATGCCTGCCCGCGAAAGGGTTAATATTAAATTGGAGAATATTAGTTCACATCAACAAAGATCACTAGTACAGGAAAAGGATAATCCGAACACAATCAAAGTTGAAAATCTAGTAGTTTTCATCATTCAAACTTCCAAATTACCAGAAACGTTAATCCATCGTGAAATTTGCAGTTCCGTAGGGTAGGACGACTGTCCCGAACGACCGTTTAACACACGGCGTTGCGACCGTATTTTCGAGTCGAGTACGGGAGTTTCGTGGTACCCTGTCGTGGTGTTAGTCTCTGTGGCGCGTCCGAAATGAAGGTTGGTGCGGGGGTTCTGTTCTAACCGTTGAGGCAAGAGGTTCCTTGTGCTGAGCTCCCGTGACAGTAGCCGGCTTCGGCCGGCTGCTACGTCATTGTTCTGGAACTATCTTTCTCGAACTTTGAACATGCTCTGCTGTCCCGCTCCGAGGCGTTGAGCCGGCGAATGGTACGAGTTACGACCAGCTAAAGTGAAGTTTAACTCCTGAACACCTTTAAATGCTCCCAGCATCAAACTGCAAAATTCGTTACAAAGATTTTAAGTTGCCTCCATGTGTGGTTAGTGCCCCCGGTTTCGAGGTTAGTGTCCCCAGGTGAGTGGTTAGTGTCCCCAGGTTTGGGATGGTGCTCTCTGCCCCGGTGTGGTCTCCACTTTGGTGGCACCGTTCTGCAGCTCTTCACCCATTGAGAAATCTTCAGTTTTTTTTCAAGACACCCAATTTTGTACCTGAAAACAAAATTCAGTCTAATTCCTTGAACCGTTCTGACATGGGGCCGCATTGAACCAGTCTTCAGAGGCTCCCATAAATTCCAATTAAAGAAAAAAGACCGTATTTTCAGCGGCTGTACCGCAGATGAAGCCACGCTTTCCCCCAGTCGCCTTCTACAGTCGGTTTTTCTTACGATTTTCTTCAGCCTGATCTCACGATCAGGCTGGACGTAGTTTTTTTATAACGACCGTGCTTCTGAATAGTGGCGTAGTCTTCATCTTCTATGATGTTACTCCAAGCTCATGGCCGTACTTCTGTTGTTGGTGAACTTGACCGCAGCTCTACTGACGAAGACTGTAGTGATGAGAACTATTGCGCGCTGCTTGATCTGGAATATTCCGTTTGATGACTTTATTATGTTTGAAAGTTTTGTTTCTCACTGTTAAGTCACAACTGTAGTTACGAATGTTGACCGTACAAATGAGCGAAGTTATGGCCGTTACTCGTGGATTTCCGATATTATGTCAGAATCGAAGTAGTATGAATACATTCAGATTCATTTTCTCGATTCTCAGTTTACGGTATATTTCCCTACTGAGCCAAACTTGCGATGGTTCAACCTCCTGCTTGCCTGGCACGATGAACTGTAAGCTACATCAAGCAACTTAGACCATGTAATCTTAGTGCGACCACACACCAAATACAAGATTTTGCACCATCTGGAATGCGCCTATAGAGCTCAGTTGGTATAGTTAGGATATATAGTGATGTCTAATTTCCCGCGGAAAATCACGCTAGGTATGTGGGAAAAGGTGCTTATACACTGGGATAGTATTAGCGATACAATTAGCTGCATGTACATCCCACTCCCAGTTTTGCCCACTGAAAGCTTACAGACGCGAAAAGTACTTTTAAAAGAGTATTTTCACATCCGCATAAGTGCCAGACTGCCAGTGCGTCGTAAGAAGCCGTCGGGTGTGGTCTGCGCCCGGTGGAATATTGAATGTGAAGGTAATGGCTTATTTCAAGGTGCTTTTGATAACGCTGTTAGTGGCATTGTTTACAACTCCAGCTGAGGAGGTGAAAAACTCTCGATCAACATAGAGTGTGGGTGAGGGCCCACTAAAGCCTCTTTCACACAGGGCAGTAAATACTGCGCGCGTCAAAAATGCCGCGGCAGTATTTACCGCGCAATCTTTCACACGAGGCGCTTTTTACTGCTGGGATCTATCAGTCTTGCGGTGCTGTTCTCCGTAATGGTCCTCAGTTTTTGTGAACTGTAAACGGCTGCTCATAGCAAAGAAAAGAAGGCTCTCCTTTTATATTTGCTGCATATTAGACAGCAAAGAAAGAAAAGGAGGTGCTGGGTTCACAAGGTAGTAAACTTAAGGCCACAAGAAGGTGAATTTGCCACACTATTCGGAAAATTAAGAGAAGATTACATTCATTAACAAGAAGAAATGAGTTTAATTATCTTAACCTCATTTAGTAGCTGGAGCTGCATACACCCTCGCCGACCCATTGTCTGTGCCACACTAGGTAGTGGCGTCGGCGTGACAAACCGCCCAGTGTGAAAGATTACATTGAATACCATAGCAAGCTAAACTTTCGCGGCGAATCTACCGCCGCAGTTTTAGCAGGACAGACGCGGGCGTCAGGCGTCAAATTCTACGCCGTGTTAAAAGACGTCGTGTGTGAACAGCAGTGCACATTTCGTATGTCCGCTAAGGTTCGGTCAGTAAATACTGTCGGACGCTGGCAGTATTTACTGCCCTGTGTGAAAGGGGCTTAAGTCTCGTTCAAGCTCCAAAACACAACTTTCTCAATTCGTTTTTCTTGGAATCTTTAGATTTGTTTCGGACGTAGCAGTCCCAGTCCGCTTATATTCATAATATTCAGAGTTACTTACATTCCTCAGTTAATCGTACTTTGGAAAATGTAAAATAACAGTTAAATATCATCTGAGACCTCTGAACATTCATAGAACCGTCGTTGTTGGGATCAGGACATAGGTCACAAGTTCTTATGGCTTCAATCAGAATACAGAGCGGCACAAAAACGTACATAACGGCTGCTTCAGCCCAACTGGTGAGCCTTCAGCTTCAACGCACATTCAACAATCTGAACTGCTTCAGAGTTCAGACACGATTGCACCAGCTACTTGATTAGGAAGAAAACGGCACACAATTTGAAGTGTGAAAACTTGCAGCGAAAATTCGCAGCTAATACTAGCCCCGTGTACATCCATTGATGTACCTTGAAGCCTCCTGACTAAAGTACTTTGGAGTGGCGCTCCATACAGGCGTTGCACGCTCTCGCTCGCCTTCGTGCGGCCCGCATGTCATAATAGTGCTTACGGCCGCCAACACGAGTCTTGTACTAATACAATAATTGTTTTTAAGCGCAACTTCAAGCGACGATTAGGTCGGAGAAACTTCCGAGGTTGGTCGGAAATTTTCTTTGTGTTACCTGGAGATTGCGAGAGTTCCCTTCGCATTACACGTAGGAATACCTCTCGAATCAAGTAAGGAAAGAACGAAGTGATTGCCCCTAGTCTGGCTGAAACGGCAGCGTTTTCATAAGGTCACATTGAACGCGCGAGTATTTAATGTACGTCTGCTATAACGACGTCGATGAAGCGTATTACTGGAACTCCCCGAGTCGTCCTCCGACGAATTTCACTAGGAAGAGTCACACCAGGATATCTTCTGCGAGAGTCTTTATTGACATTCCCCTCTTCCTTGGCTGCTAGAAACGAGATGAGGATGAGTGGGATTGAGGCTTGAACGTTGATAAGTCCGCAGAGAAAGTGATTGAATGATTGAGAGTGACTTGAGAATGATTGAGCTGCATCAGCAGAGACTGCAAGTTCAAAACAGTCAAGTCCACTGAAGCCGCCACTCCTGACCGTTTACTTTCCAGTGCGGAACTCCGTTCCAATGACGCAGTTGTGCGTTCATCAGGCGATACACTATCCTGCTGCACGGGCACGTCGTTTCCAGATAAAGAAGTTTCCTAATCTGTTAGTCATTTAATGTGGTATAAAGACGGGGAGCGACTAGTTTTCTCTTAAGTCAGCCTCAGCGCAATGGCTCGGCTTGGAGCCGTGGGCATCCCACGACGTGCTGAATGTCGACAAAGCCACCGACATCAGAAGCACAAGCCAGCCTACTGAGGTGGATTGCATTGAATAGATTTGTAGTGTCATGTCGGTCGGCCTTCTACCTTCAGTTTAATGATTGATGCAGTTATTGCGATCGCTTCATGCTCACACCACATGTGAATTCTTGAAGATGAATATCATGCGTACGCTTGATCACTCGTAAACTTTCATTTACAGCTTCCAGAACTCAGTTTGTCATTAATCTGAAATTTTCACGAGGTCATTTCCTCATATCGATTCTTGAATTGTGCATGCATTCACTTCTTGCTGACCGAGCACGGTGCGGGGAACTCGCTCTAGCAGTCCTGACGCTTTCAGGAAGTTTGTCGTTGGTTTGGGTGCTAGTGAAGAAGCGCGACTCGAAGATTATACCATATTAATTGAATAATTAATGTTTCTTAACGGTGTGATTATTTGTACATGCCACTCGTTGCGTTTTCAGGGATCGCTACCCATTTCCTCATATACAAGGCGTCGCTAGCCGATTTCACGGTGTGGAAGTATTTTTGAAAATTAATAAACATTGAAGCTTACAAGCAATTTTCCATTCAGAAGTGTGATTTAGAGAAAACCACACTTGCCACTCCATTTGGCCTTTATGAAATATAAACAAGTCTTTCGTGACCCAGATTCCAAAGATTCATAGAATTTTTTTTATGAAGTGTGCGTCCGTTAATCTGGCGGCGCAGTGGTTCCCAAAGTGGGCGATATCGCCCCCCTATGGGCGGTGGAAAGATTTTGGGGGGCGGTAAGGAAGAAGAGGGCGTTTGGGGGGCGATAAGGGGGCAGCAGTCCGAAGTCGAAGTCAGAAGTTCCAACGTTTGTTTGACAATTTGTACACAACACGTGCAGCACATCAAAACTCCCAGCGATGGTTTTTTCACCCAGATCTGTTTCTTTAACCTCTCCTGGATTTACATCTCGGACAAATTAACGGCCGAACTCGCGGCCGGTCTCACGGCCAATTTCCAAGTTGAATGATCAAGAAATATCTCAAACTAATGAACTTAACTCGTTGAAACTTTGTACACATATTCATTGGGAACTAACGGTAATGTTTAGTTCGTGATTTTTTTTTAATTTTGCCTTTATTTGTGTTTGCCATAGTTATATGACAATACGGGCCGAAATTCGCAGTGAACAAGGAATTTCTTCCAACTATTGAACAGATTCGAACGAAAATTTGAATTTTCAGTCCTAACTACCGAACGGTAATGTTAGCTCGTAAAAATTTATTCGATTGTGCCTTTGTTCGCGATTTTTTTTTATTTTACCTTCATTCGTGATTTAAATAGCAATACGTGCTTATAATACGTGCAATCAAGAAATTTCTTCCAAAACTATTGAATAGATTTGAACGAAACTTAATATTTAAATACCTAACCTCAGCAACGGTGATGTTTAGCTCGCTACAAATTTTTCGTTTTGCCTTCGTTTGCGAGTTATACGGCTATGAGTATCCGGATATTCGTAATTCGTAAACGGCTCTTAGTTAAACCGGCCGGTAGAAAAGCCGGTTGTTCCTCCTATATCTGTATAACTCGCAAACGAAAGCAAAATAGAAAAATTGTCACGAGCTAAACATCACCGTTGGGAGGTTAGGTATTTATACTCAAAGTTTCGTTGAAATCTATTGAGTAGTTCAGAATAAATTTCTTGATCGCTGTGAATTTAAGCGACAAATTATCCGGCGATACAGGCCGAATATAAGGAAGTGTGAAATCAAGAATGACGGTAAAATGAAAAAAACTCTCAAACGAAGGTAAAATCGAAAATTTTTTGAAGCTAATAAATCACCGTTTGGTAGTTAGAAATGTATATTCAAAATTTCATTCAATTTCAAATTTTCGTTCAAATTATTTGATCACTGCGAATTTCGGCCTTTATCGCAATATAACTCACGAATGAAGGTAAAATTTAAAATTTTTACGAGCTAAAAATCAACGTTAAGTCCTGATGAATACATGTTCCAAGTTTCATTGAGCTGCGTTCATTAGTTTGGGAGATATTACTTGATAATTGTGATTAAATTGTGGATTTTAAGAGAATACATATATATATATATATATATAGAGAGAGAGAGACGTTTCCTATCGTCTCATAGATTTTAAAGTTGGGTAAATCGGAGTGATTACTCCACCAATTTTACGTTACGTTCAGGTTCAAGATACCGGTATTCGTTACTTATCGTTTTGTCAGGTGGTCTGCCGAGTGGCATTTGATTTGGCACGTGAATAAGGTTCTCTTTTTGGACAGGTTCGGCAAAATATAGTACAGAGAGAGGGTGTAATGAAACACTGATACATTTCATATTAAATTGAGAAATTTCAAGTTCACATCCTACGTTAACAAACATCTCTAGTATATATAGGTAAATGAAAAAGGCGAGCTGAAACATAATCAATAGTGAGAACCTATCAGTTTACATACGTTGATCAATTGCTGTTCCGTTGAGCCGTACGACCGTTGCAAACGACCGTATTGTACACGCACTCTATGCGGCCGTAGGTTGAGCGGCCGTACCCCTGCTGTATTCTCGCGTCCGTTTTCACAGTTGCTCTTTCTTCCTGGCCGTATTTCCCGCGCTATAGTGATGTCTCGCGGGCGGTCTAACCGTAGAATTTATGACGACCGTACTTCGCTTGATGCTGTGCCCGTCACGTTTTCTTCTGATGAGAGTTGTGACCGTACTATTGATGACCGTTCAGAAGATAATTTGTGGTGTAGAGCTCGAAACTTAGATCTTCTGATGACGTGCGATATAATTGTTGTACAACTCGGGGCCCTCTCGCATTGTCTCACGGCTGAGTCGCAGCCGTAGTGTTGATGTTGATTTTCTTGACGTGCTCACCGGACTCGTAGCTGCCTCGATAGTCTAGGTTTCTCGCAAGTCGCGACCGTCAATGTTCGAAAACGGTAACACCGCGGACTCACGGCCGCAGCCGTTTGTACGTCCGCCAGCTGCAGACCGTACGTACGTGACGGTCTCCGTCGTAGAACCAACAACCACTGGCGCGAAATCTGAGGTCCTTATATACGCTAGAGTCGCGCACACTTAAGCCTAACCCTCGAATTCCTTCGAATGGAATGTCCCTCGCAACGCTGAGCGCCAACCTTTCAATGTAAAAAACCTTTCCCACGGTCTCGCAATAACGGCCCGCATTCTTAGCATTCTTAACATCTATGCATAATACATGTTCAATATTACCTACTGTCAATATTACCTACTTTATTCAATTGAATTTGGAGATTGGTCGTGCGACCGGCCACGAGTCCGGCCGGAAATTTGCCCGAGACGTCCTAGGTTTCTAGTGCTGAAACAGTTAAAACAGCTTAAAAACATATTGGTTCACTAAATGAGGTTCTATTTTAAATACACATTTGTGTTTAACCTTTATATTTTGAAATTTGCACGTACTAAATTTCAAGAAAAAGGCGTATGTTTTTATACGTGTCTGTGGGGGGCGATAGAATTTCACTAGGGAGCCAAAGTGGGCGCCAGCCTGAAAAAGTTTGGGAACCACTTATCTAGCCGATATTATCGTTTTCTGTATTGACCGTAACGATCATTAGACAAATTTAGAGACCGCATTTAATATTCTAAATCTGAATAATTTGAAAGTTATCTCCATAAAAGTAAATTTTTCCAAGATGTTCTTGATTTTCTTGAGAAATAATATTTCAGCAGACGGTAATTAAGCCAACGCAACAGTAAGTATCCGAGGATTCCTTACCAGAGCGGACTGACTCTCAATAGGAGATTGGCAAAGAAAAACGTAATTTTTACTTACCCAAAAACCATTTAAGCCCCTCAATTTGGCCCACCTTCATTAAGATAAAACAAGAATAATAATGAAGTAGATTTATTCATTAACAAATGATCCTCAAATCGTATCCCAGGGCCGAGGGTAGCAGTAGCTACGAACGGACGCACAGTGCTGTAGTTTGATATCATTAGTTCGTTATCAACAGATCAACAGATAATCGCAGTCCCAAATTGAATTGAATCTCGTTCCTATATGGAAATTTAAGAAAGATGCTTAGCAAGCCGTATTAAATTAATTGAAGCCTTATTATTTAACACGTTAAAAGCGGCACGATGGGTCGTACCACCGGTGTGAAATACACCCTGAATGCGACATAGCCGCACTTAACGTGTTAACACCGATCGTATTAAAAGGTAAATATCGCGAGACAGCGAGGCTAGGTAGTGCTGGAGACTAGTAGACGCCAAATAGTACAAGATCAACTAAATAATACGTAGACAGAACTTTTGATTTTATTTAGTTTGGCACAAATGGTAGTTATACCCCACGTTGGAAGAAAAAGACATAATGGCAAGGCGTCCATGAGCAGTGCGTATTAGTTTCCATGGCTTATAGGTGCTTATACACGGGGCGAGTAGTCACGTCGACTACTGGGAGAGTTTTTCGGTACAGTCCACCGGCGCCAGTGCGACGTGTTATTGAAGCTGGTATCCTTTGGGTAATTCGGGAACCATATGGTATGATAATCCTATGAACAATGTGACCCTCAGACTTGTGCCTATGATGAAAAAAAGCGCAAAGAACAATTATTTTCTAACATAACAAAAAGATTCTCAGATTCCTTCAAGTTTAGTTGTGCTACCTGAAAGAAGCTGAAAGACCATGTTATCCTAGGTTGAGTGGGGCATAAACACCTTTTTAATGAATACCAGCTCTTATATAAAAGCAAATTGCCTGAAATTAAATACACAGATAGATCTTATCAAAGTACAACTTTTACGTACTAAAAGAACGGAAAATATTTTTACTCTATGATTTTCAAAAAGATCCCAGTGATCTGCAATTGTTATATGAAATACGCTATGCTGGAGTTTAAGCAAATGGCACAGTTCCCATTGTCAAATTATTATATTAAAAGAAGTTATACTTATTTTATCCTTCCAACCGGGAAGAATCGATTTACCCCCTCGGGCGAATAATCCGTTTAGATTCTACCCGGTGAAGACCGGTACACCACTGTTACCCTGTTGGTGACCTTTGGCATCAGGACTATACCAGGTTTTTTGCCAGGTTTTACCAGGACTACCACTGGTTTTACCAGGTTTAACACTGGCATCAAAACTAAAATATTGAAGTTATTTTTCTGCGATCATTTTTACCTATAATATGACCTGGTAAAGTTGAATTTTGTTAATTGAATCGGCATTCAAAGATATTGATTGGTGGTATCTGGCATCTCAAGCTCGAGGTATACCGCGCACCGCAGAGCTAGCTAGAGCTTCAGTGTGCGTCTGCCTTTCATCACTTGTGCATATCTGTGTCGCTGCGTTCTTTGAGCCGGCATATAATGTAAAATTTGTGTCTGAACTTTATGAAACTGGTGTGATTATTACAAGAAACTAATTGTTAACTAACCGAACAAATTTGGAACTAAGTTTTAGGACGGTTTCAAGGTAATAAAGAGATTTTAGACGGTTGCATCATACTAGTGAAGTAGCCGGGCAGTGCCAACTGTCATAACGGTCACTAACGGTCACTTGTCTTGCCAGCTTTAGTCGACTTAGTGCGAACTAAGCCCCAAATTTCACAACGTTCTTGTAACTAAACTACTGGTGAAATCGTTTTTTAAATTGTTGATAGGTTTTGTATTGGCCCCCTCTACGAACTGCCGTTGCCGTATTTGAGGTAAGCTTACTTGTGTTCTTAGGAGGAGGGTTCTTAGTTGTGTTCTCTACCTACCGCTTGTTGTTTGAGTGTTGCATCATACTAGTGAAACGTTTGAACTGAGACAAAGCTAGTCAGTGCTGGTGCTCAACCGTGAGTCACTTGTAGTGAAGTTAGTCTGACTAAGTGCGAGCTTCTCTAACTTATTGTGACTAAACTATTGACGGGATAGTTTTAAAATTTGGTGTGTGGGTGTGTATTGGCCTCCTCTATTAACTGCCGTTGCCGTATTTGAGGTAAGCTCCCCTGTCCACCGTTGCGGGGGTAGTAGGGGGGTTCTTAGTTATTAATAGTATATATTTAGAACTTATTTGTTCAATTTCTGGGATGGTATGCATCCGATTTGGCCTGAATTTTGTGTTTTCGAGTTTCTAGATAGCGCTGGTCAAAATGACGGTCCCCTTTTGGACGCAGGCACCTTCGAACTCTCATGGGGGGATTTTGGGAATTTGGTCTTTGAGAGTAGCTAGCGGGTTGAAATTTGGTAGGATGATTGTAGATAGTCCCCATTTTTTTTTGAAACGCTAATACATTAGGTGGGAGTCCCCTGTCGCCCGTGGGAGGGGGGAGGGGAATCTTAGTTATTACTGTTATATTAAATAGAACTTAAATCTGTATTTGTGGCCGATGTTTGCATCCGATGTTGCCAGAATTTGATGTTTTTGAGTTTGTAGATAGCGCTGGTCAAAATGACGGTCCCCTTTTGGACGCAGACACCTTCGAACCCTCATGGGGGGTTTAGGGGGAGGGGGAATTTGGTCTTTAAGAGTAGCTAGCGGGTTGAAATTTGGTAGGACGATTGTAAATAGGCCCCCTAGTGATTTGAAACGCTAATACATTAGGTGGGAGTCCCCTGTCGCCCGCGGGTGGGGGGGATGAGGAGGGTTCGTAGTTATAAATAATATATAATTAGGGTTTCTTTCTTCAATTGCGCAATTTTGAATAAAATTCCTTGGACCCCATCCTCAAATTTTATTAATAGAATAGGCAATAGAGGGTGCATTTTCGCTATTTGCTTATCGAAAATGAATATCAATTGATGCGTATTTGTTAGACGACAGTGTGGACCCTAGGCAAGGTAGGAGGAAATTTAATAAGGACCCAGTCAGAAATCGCCGCAGTCTGGAAGCCAGCCGCGGGTGAACTTGCCTGCGCCAACGCTCGCCCCAGCGCAACGCCAGGGTGGTCAACAGTAGAAAATAAAGAATCATGTAAACCTCATAATTTTAGAGAAATCAAATAAGAGAATAATTCAATCCGTTTCTTCCGGTATAAGCTCCACACGAATATTCATGCCTAGAAGGTTCTTTCAATATTCCTCCGCCTTCCTCACCCTTCACCCCCCTTCCTCTCCCTGCCTCCTCAAAGCTTGAACCGTTACCGCCGGCATATTCGACGTAGGCCGCGGTAGAGCTGCGGCAAGTTGCCTGCCGCAGCTTTTGCCGACCGAGGCCTCGCGCTGTTCGAGGCAGATGAGGCCATATCATCGCTAGACTGCTTGGACGCGAGGTGAAGTCGGCCAAAACGGCCTAGATTTGCGCGTCTGTGAACGTCTCTGCGGCGAACGGCCGCAATGACTGCGAGAATTTCGAACTGGGGATGTACTTCTTTATAATGAATTTCATTTATATATATTTCTGTTCTACCCGGTCCGAACCTGGTTCAACCAGGTATCGGAATTCACTCACTCGACAAAAACCTGGTATATCCAGTTTGGATTCGATACCACAAGGATCGAACCTGGAAGACTTCGTTACCTGATGATAGAAATGGTCGATTGTCGAGAAACGAACCCATAACCTAACACGGATTTTGATTGTAAAATGATTGTCATGTCCAGTTTGACAACATATTAATTTTTCACAAAAATCTGAATAGATTTTCGCATAGATTTGTGGCATTTTTACCTTATAATATAACTCTAGAGTAATCCTCGCAATGTACAGTGTGGAAAAAGATGGGAATCTACTGTGTGAACGTTGTATCCATCTAGTATCATCTCTTTTTAGGTTACTGGGGGCAACCGTGAATTTAATGGAATTTTTCTCTCTATTTTGTTGCAGATCTCACATACCTGAATATATTATTATAACGTAATAATGAGCTCTAGCTCATCCAGCTCCTCACCAGTGCGGCGACTTGTAGTAGGTCCTGTCAAAAGAAAACTTACAAACAGGAAGAACAAAGATAATGATAGTCGATAAGAAGAGCAAAGTAATTAAATATCAATTCAAAAAGACAGGCGCAACCAAACACATTGTGGCTGACTGTCAAGCGGGTTTTCGAGAGATCCCCTTGGAGCATAAGCTCGTCAAGGCTCCTCCTGCTCAGTCGGCAAGGCAGTCAGATGACGAAGAACGGAACAAACCCTCAACCTCTGGCTATCGTCTTCGGCCTAGCAGAATCACCTCTAACTCAGAACCGCCGGCTACACAAGATTTTTTGCTATCCGAAAGGATTCCACTTTTGCAGTCTCTCCCATCCGATCCTGGCACATCAAACCCCTCAGGTTATGTTGGTGCTGATGGGAAAAGAATTGTAGGGGCTAAAAAGCCGAAAATGGGTCATAATCGAGGGAAAATTGCTTGTAAAACTCCCTTACTACATGAGATTGCTGCCTTATTTGTGGATGAAGCATCGGGGATGGGGAATGCTGCAGCAGACAGCAGATCCAACGATACCACCGCCACGATACCAATCACTTCGAAGAAACGTAAACGACAATGTCGGAGCGGTTCTCGAAAACATGAACGCCATTCTGAAGCTTCCTCACAACTAGACTCCTGCGTTTGGCATTTTTTTGTATCCGAGACGAGACGAGACAACAGGCTCTGTCCCGGTTCGCAATAAAAACGGGACAATTTTCAGCCGTCCGTAGGAATTCCGGGACGATACCGAGACGAGACGAGACATCCCGGTTAAAATAGGTAGCTTAAAATTTCCCGGAATTTATAGCCATTTTAACGAGACATAACGAGAAATAACGAGACGAATCAATTATTGATGTAGTGTAAACTTTGGCTTACCATCATACATTTATATAATAACTTGAGACCTATCCCTTTACTATTTTGATTGAAGCTCGGTAATTGAAATGATTTTTGGTACGAATACATGTTGTGGTATAATATGGTACTTAATCTTGACAGGCAAATAAAATGGAAAAATACGTTATTTATTTTCCAAAAATTGTGTTCTATGATGGTCTGGAGGAGGCCATGCTAGCTGTAGCCTGTAGCTGGTGACATCGGTTGACTGGACAGGCTTTGATTTGTCTCCAGCTCAATCACAGAATCAGATTCATCGATCTTGCCTTGATCATTCTCCTTAAAAAAAGTCTGAAAAGAAATATCGACAACACTTTAAAATAAAACAAAATTTAAGGTGAAAAAAATATAATAGTTTGATCTTCAAAAAAGAACTCGAAATATCCATGTGCATCCTTTCTAAATAACGTTAAGGGGGGGTTATTCCCTCCATAAAAATTTCCACATTTACCAACGGATCTTTCTGAAACTTCACACATATATGTAAAACCGAAATACAAGCACATTTTGTTAGTATGATTTTTTCGTAAAAATTCATAGAAAACGTGAAAACGTGAACACAGCCAGATTTTTTATTTTTGCCTTAGTTTTTTTACACGCATTTTGCCTTAGTTTTTTTACACGCTGACACAGACTGTCAGCATTAAGATGAGACTTCTAACCGGAAAAGCCATAATCCAAAATTTTAGGCGATACCTCCCCCATTAAACAAGCGTTTAATAACAATTCAGGAAACTGCGCAATTGTGAAGATTTCCTGGAAGCGTAGCACTAATTTTATTAAAGGCAGAGATAATCTAAAACTAGCTTTAGTATTATTAGGAATATCTTACCAGGACTCCACTCCACTGTCTACTAATTGGCCGACCAATCTAGACACTGCGTCCCTATGCGCTCCGTGGCGCCTGAACTCGTTCCGAACACGTAATGAACTCGACTCGTAATCGTACGGTTCCCATAAAGTACCACGGAAGCCTTAGTTAAGACTTAAGGGTAACATTCTTTACTCAATACTCAGCCATACATCGACAGGTTTGCGGTGTTTGCGGTGTCGGACCACTAATTTACTGCCATGTCATTAGTCAGACAAATTTTGCTAAATCTGCAATTAACTCAATTTAACTGGTAACTAACTATGGCCCTATTTGAAATAAAGGGCTAACTTGTCATTCTTTAACCCATGTTTTCGAAATGATTCTTATCGTAATCGAAAAACGTGTTTTGTCTTAAATAATTAAGACAAATCTCGTCTCGTCTCGTTTCAAATCTGTCTGTCTCGTCCCGGTTCATAATTTACCGGGACACAAGTTTTAAAGTCCGGGACAGAAGTCTTGTCTCGGTTCATACGTTTATTCCGGGACAATTGTTACCTTCTGTCCCGTTATTTTTTCCCGGAATTTTCTCGTCTCGTTTCGTCTGTCCCTGTTCATTTCGAGAAAATTATTTCGAGACGAAGGAGTCTACTCACAACCTCATGCTTCCGAGCTCACTGCCGCTAGATCACAGGACATACGCCGCTATATGACAGCTAACGCAGCGCGTAGAGACGTCCAGGATAGTAAGGCCGTTCAAGAGGCGAATGATTCTGTGGCAGCCATTGTGGGCGAAGGTTCCTCACAACCTCATGCTTCCGAGCTCGCTGCCGCTAGATCACATGACATACGCCACTTTATGATAGCTTACTCATTAGCTAACGCAGCGCGTAGAGACAGCCAGGATAAGAAAGCCGTTCAAGACGTGAATGAATATGTGGCAGCCATTGTGGGCGGAGGGAGCTGCACTGCAGATAAAGTTGACGTCGCATCGCAGCTACTACGCCTGCAAACAGGTAAAATCTTTGCTCTACTCAATGTGGGGAATTACTTTGTGGCAAATTTCTTGACTGAAAGATGATTTTGAAAAAGTTACTTTAACCAACAATCTTTTCTTCCAGCACAATAACTAAGTTATCCAATCGTGGATTTCCGCGAAGATGATTCAAAAAAGTGACTTTAATCTGTCATTTCTTCTTCCAGGACAAGTTGCTCATTCAGTCGCTGATGGAGCCGCTTCCAACGCTGAGGGTGGCGCTAAAGATGTCACTGAGGGTGGCGCTGAGGCAACCGATGATTCACAAGATGATGTAGCCGCAACACACGATCACGGCAACACTGCAACAGACGACTTTATATGTCGTGCTCCAAGCAGTCGTTCTGATAAGTGAATAGCTAGAAATGCTAGGAGCCATACGCTACTCAATTTGTTGAATGACTTTGCATGTGCAAATTTGTGAGCGGGTATATCAGGTATTTGTTATTACCCACTGGTTGAAACCTGGTAAAATCGGATAAGTGTGCATACCCTCTTGTATCTAAGCGGGTAAAATCTGGTAAATGTGCATACCCAGTTGAATCAAATCGGGTAAAATCGGGTAAGTGTGCTTACCTGCCATATTTCATTTCTTCTTCCAGTACAAGTTGCTCCCATCAGTCCTGCAGCCGATGATGTAGCCGCATCGAGCGATCCCAGCAACCAAGCAGACGACTCCACTACATGTCGGAGACCACGCCGTCTAGCCGGTAAGAGAATAGCTATAAGCTAAATAAATAGCTAATAGCTAAGTATAGCTAAATTTGTGGAATGACTTTTTGGTTAAATTTTTTACTGAAAGATGATTTTAAAAAGTGACTTTAACGTAACATTTTTGTCTTCCAGCACAAGTGCCTCCAGTAGTTGATTTTTGCGATGATGGCGACATATCGACAGATTGTTCAGAGAGTGGCAACCCTGAGTATGTGCCGCCGGAGGGAGAGGATCACAGTGCGGAATAAGATGACGACGAGGAGGAGGAGCATACTCCTGACGAGGAGTTCCCTTATGATCGAAAGCTAAGATTGCGTCGCAATTCAAATCGCAAGAAATCTCGAGCAGAAAATGGACGTCCGAAACGGAAAGCAGGCACAATTGCAAATACATTTATCCCCTTGTTTAGCCGTGAAGGCCGGCCGTATAGCCTAAACCCAAGTGCTCTTGCCAGCCGGCGCCGTCGGGTCACTTTAAGGGGAGAACCTGTTACGCGGTCGTCTCGCATCAGAAGACTCGAAGATCATCACTTGGGTCAACCAGATGGAGTTGGAGAACCACCAAGAAGCATTAGGCACTAAGGAATAAACGTCTTTATGAATGTTGCTGCGAAAAACCAAAGGATTGGTACATTTGACGAACCATGTAGTCCAGCTCCTTTCTTGGGAACAAGTTCGGACAGTGACCTTTCAGCAATTCTCACCAAGTCTTCTGAAATCCTTTACGACATGGAAAGATATATATATATATATATATATATATATATATATATGATCAAGGCGGAGGAAAGGAAAATAATAGCAGCTGCCTTCGCTCGTCAAAGGTAAAAATCATGCATAAAAGTCGCAATTATCAAGTTTCTTTTTGCATGTTCATACTAATGAGCTGGTATAATTAGGTACTGGTTATTACCCACTGGTTGAAAGCGTGTAAAATCGGGTAACTGTGCTTACCCACTTGGATAAAAGCGGGTAAAATTGTATAAGTGTGCATACCCACTTGGATCAAAGCTGGTAAAATCTGGTACTAGTGCATACCCATTCATATCAAAGCAGGTATAACCTGGTTCTATTTGTAACAGAGTCGAATGAACTTATTCTGATTACTAATATTCTCTTTCACACTTGCAGATCCAGCCAGAGTTCTAGTGTAAAGGACGCTTGTTGCATTGGCCACCCTGGAGAGGGTGGGGACGCAGGCCCCTCTGGCCGTGATGGCGCTGACGGCCGCCGTGATGGCGCGCCTTCATCTTCGGCAGACGAAAATTCTAGCGTCACGAGCGCCGCAAGGTAACAATGTGAATTATATGCTAGCCCATTCACGATGATGATTTTTTAATGTTACTGACTAGCGATGACCATATTATTTGACAAGCTTGTGTGACTAATAATGTCCTCTCTCTCTCACAGGCCCATTAACGCGGGTTCGAGGAATCGCCCCAAACGTGTGAGCACTCCAGATGGCCGCACCGCTCAGATCTCATGCATGATACCATCGTGTGATGGTATCACACGACCACATCACATGAAGCAGCACTATCAGTGCACTCATCGTTTCAACGACCATGAGAGTACAAGCATGAACCTCCTACATAGAAGACGTCTTGAGATAGAGCTGAGAGCGAGGCAAACCCATAATCTCAGCTCACTTGAGCAAGCGAAACGGGCCCAGCATCTTTATAAGAACCACGTCTCGGAAGCTGCAGCAGCTGGACTGCCAGCTGCCAGAGTAGATATGCGTAATGATATCACAACACTGGAACTGCTATGCAGCATCCTGGACGGTGGTCGGCCGGGAGGCGTTGCTGCTAGTCTCATTAACTCCTTTACGACCCCTCACAAACAGGCAGCATCCGAAGAGCAGGCTTGGCGCCCACAACATGCATTTCAACCCGGATGTGCCCATGGTTGAAGCAGAAGGAGAGGTGCCCATTGTTGAAGCAGAAGGAGAGGTTCCCATGGTAGAAAAAGAGCCCGCACCCATCGCAAAGAAGAGGAAATCACATCTTCAAAAAGACGAGACGGATACTCGTCGTTACGTGACTCTGTGCCCTGTATGCCTCAAGCCCTTCTTCCCAAGAAAGGTGAAGAGTCATCTGATGGGCGTTCATGGACGCAGTAAAGCTACAGCGGCAGCTCCTACTGCCACTGCCCACCTATATGAGCAAAGGATAACTCTCACAAAAAAACTAGTCATGGGTCAGATAATGATCACTTGTATGACGCCTGAAGATTTGGAAACTCTGCGCCAATCATTCCAACGCGGAAACGTCCAGAGATTTGAATTGAACATGAGGCCAAGAAATGTAGTCGTGAGGCGACTAGCCCCCGGGTTGAACCTGCTTGAACATAGAACCGGGGAACCGGTTGTATCTCAAGCTGTTACCTATTACAGATCAGACGACTTCCGAACTAGATTTCCAAACCTATATCAAACTTTCAACGATTTCCATCGTAGCATGGTCGACAGTAACAGCTCCGATAAGGGGCGAATATCTGCACAATTAATTTTCAAAGATTTTTTGTCCATTATAATGACCTACCCTAACAAAATTTAGAGACGAGTGCGGCTCTGGATTAAGTACCGCCTAGGACTCGGGGAGCATAGTCCACCAGCATCTCTATGTCCGCGTTTCGGTCTACATTCCGGTCCCCGAATCAGACGGCTACCAGAGCCTAGTTCTTATCCTGGCGGCCGTTGAGCGGTACGTATTAAGGTCGCCACCGTATTCGGGGAAGGTCTGGCCGAGTGTGAAAAATCGCTAAAAAAATCCCTCCCCTTCCTCCCACTGGGGAGGAAAAAGGGGGGGAGCGATTCTTCTCCTCCCCCCACTTTCTTCCCCTACAGTGGGAGGAAGGGGGGGGGAAGTTGAATATTTACGTTAGTTCCTTACAATACCTTTACTATTTACGTTTGTTACTTCCAATACCTGTATTTACGTTAGTTCCTTTCGATACCTCTTTTCTACTCGCTGAAAATGATGTAATACAAGAAGTCTCTGAACACTATATTATTCTGAACACTATTTAGATTCCACCAATACATATTAGAATTTCAGGGAACAATTTGAAGCGAAAACATGCGCGGTCACTCTAGCTCAACATTTTTCCACTCTCCCCACACAAGTTTGAGTAACGCTTCATCA
>NW_025935413.1:17404-25138 GCF_000764305.2 Hyalella azteca | reverse complement strand
GGATCGGACCCCGTGAACATCTGGAAAAACTCGGGGTAAATACATAACACAGATATACTTTGTTACTTCGATCTGCATTTATCGCGGCTTAAAATTTCGCGCTTTCTTAAAGATTCTTAATTGAATACATATGCGATTACTGAACGTTGTAAACTGACTCGATATCATTCTCAATTGACACGAAGCGAAATGAAAGTTTTCGTACTATGAGATTTTTTAATTAGAGAAAGCCCTATCAGTGTTTGTATCGCACTGTCTCTTTGGTGTTGATATCGCGCTACCTCATTAGTGCTGATATCGCACTGCCTTATCAGTGTTGATATCTGTAATGAGCCTGAAAGTCCTATAGGTCTTAAACAAAGGTTGCTAGAATGGAGCTTCATTCAACTAAATTATCACCTGAAAAGAGAAGATATGCAAACATTAAAAATTTCACATCAATATCGCACTGTCACGAAAAGTACAAGAATCGGCAACAGTTCATGGGCCTATTTCTTCAGTGCCGACACTTCTATTCTATCCTATCAGTGTTGAGAGCTCACTGCCTTATCTGTGTTGAAATCGCACTGTTTAATCAGCGTTCATCTTCATATAGTGTTCACGAAAAGTCGTAATCGAAACTTCGAACAAATAAAATAAAATATCACTTGGAAAAATAATCTTTGAAGTTCCCAATCCAAATAGAAGTTCATTTCACAAAATGCAAACAAAAATGAAAATTGATAATGAAAGTTACTTTCTGATCTTCGACAAAGCTTGCATTTATAAGCAGCTTCAGCCTAACTACACATTTTATAACCTAATATAATTATTTACATCATATACATACGTGTTTCCGAAAATATGCAGGCTCACATCTACAATTAGTATTAGATGGCAGAATTTGCTTGTTATACATGTACGATTGAAGACCAGAGAATTCGTTGATTTAAATTATCAGAGAGTGGAACAATTCTCAGATGATGGTAGATTGACAGACAAGTTTCAGGAAGTAGTTTTTGTTTATTATCGACGTTTCGAATGCAACGAATATTCATTTTCACATTAGAGGAAGCATTAAATATTGAAATTTCGCTGGAAATACAGTGAGTACATAATATATATAAATAGGATACAACAGTACAATTTTGAACCAAGATTTACTCGGAAAGTTCTCCCAGAGTTCAGACATATCCTGTAATTAGAAGATAGATAGCTGGAGTCAAAGCTGTAGAGATGAGGGGTTCAGCTATCGCCGGTCGGTTGCTGTCGGGCCACTGCTTGATCACGATGCTGGCGAGTACCTACAGCATTATGCGAGTGACGGTCTGGTTGTGAGCTTGTCTCATGTGGTTCACTTGCCCTCTGGTTTGAAGGTAGCTAACGAGACAGCGGCTCAGTGTCTTTATTGTTAGTCCAATTTGTCCGATGGTGTCTAAAACATAAAGTCTACAACCTTCTTTGAAGAAAAATTTATAGACTACACCGGCTTCTCGGATAACACCCGCGTTTTGCAGTGGCCTTTGTTGCGTTTAGTTTGGAATTTGACGTTGTTGTCAAGGGTGTCACGAAGCCTGTCGAATTCATCGACGATTTTGAGATGAAGTTGCTTGTTGATAATGCTTTGAGACCTGGTATGGTTGTGTGCTTGTCTCTGGTGGTAGGAGAATTGGTAGTTCAATGTCGCAGTTGTTACTCCAATAACTCTAATGTAATCCATAACATGAAGAAATCCACAACCTTCTTTGAAGTTAAATTTATGGAATACACCGGCCTCTGGGAGAACTCTCGCTATTTTGCAGGAGCCGTTGTTCGGTATAGTACGGGGTTTGACTTTGTTGCCAAGGGTGTCACGGAGGCTTACATATACTCAGATGTCAAGGCTTACATCTGAGTATATGGAAAAAGAAGAGCAGTATTGCTTCGCTTTTTGCTAACCGTATTTACTATGGCAACTGAGTAATGCTGTTCTTTTGGGATACTTATATATTAAAACGCTTTTCTTCTATTATATAAGGTAGTTATAAATATTTTGAATATGCTTATAAAAGTGCGACGATTGTACGGTGTTATTTTCGCAATCATTATGAAATGAAAAAGCATTTGCTACATAAATAATTTCGAAATTTCATGGAATCCCTTTCCCCAGAATCATCATTTTATTTTAAGTGTCCAACATACTTGATATAGAATATTGAGCACGTTTTTCGAGTTCTGATCTAGATTGTCGGAAGATGGAAGGTGATATTCACAGGCGAATCTCAGTTTTATGACATCCACTGAAGAACTTTAAGGGTACGCACACAGTAAAAGCAGGTTTGCCCGCGCGGGCAACCTGCTCCAACCTGCCACGAGAATGAACATAGGATAATAATGTTAGTGTTCACAGTGAAAACCTGTACGAATAGGCTTCTGTATCCTATGATTTCAGGCGCCAGCCTGAGCAGGTAACCAGCACGCTGGCAACCTGCTTTCACTGTGTGCGTACCCGGTCATACAATTGACACGAATCCTGGTTGAGTCAGATCATCAGCGCATGCGTACGATTCATTTAATTAGTATCTCATCCCAAGAGATGGCGATGGTGAAAAGATAGTATGATAGGGTAACTAATGTAGATGAATTTGATTCGAATAATCTAGAATGTTTTATCAATCGAAACATCCATTGAGACTCAACCCCAGGTTTGAAAACTTTTGTGCTGTAATGATTGGTTACTTAGATTTATTTCTGATAATCTGGCCACACTAATTCTAAGGGCATAAGACTGATATTTTTTGTGAATTCGCTACGTGGTGGCCATAACTTTTCAAAATTTCAATTGAAAATAATTTAAATGTTGTTTAGGATGTGCCATCTGCATTTCTACCCTGAAAAATTTGTTCGTTTGAAGCCTCGCTTCTGAACTTACTTTGACATTCTTGTAACATTAATAACTTTACACTTCATTGTTTCATTTTTTCCTGTATTTTACACTAGTTTTATAAAAAAGATAACGTAATAACGGTATCTATGTTCGCGTAATATAAGATTTTAGAAACATTTATACGAATATTATTTGCCCCAACAGATTAAAACTCGAGTCGACCTTCCGGGGGTTGGACAGAACCTACAAGATCACGTAATGGTTCTGGGAATAAGTTGGACCATCAACCCCAACATCTCGACTCCTATTTTTACGAGGATTGGTAAAAGAGCAATGCTGGACTATCAAGAAAGGAGATCAGGTAAATGACATAATCCGGGAAAGTAGCGATTCCATTTGTTTGCAGTATTGCATATGTTTATTTGTTCTAATATTACTGCTGGTCTATTTAAGAACTTGAAAATTATCTCATGAAAATTTTGGATCATTCACTGGAATTCAATGATGTGAGAGACGAATTCAAAGAGGTTAGATGTCAAGACATTCCCTAACAGTTTTGATCAAATAATACGATTTTCATTAATAGAATAATTTATTAAATTTATAAATAATACTAAATTCTATTGTGCTAGCGAATACCTTTCAATCATATATTAATCAGTCATATTAAAATTTAAGAGCGGACTGAAAACATGGGATTCAAGTATACTCCGCATTATTAGGTCCATGGAACTTTCCATGAGAGAAAAGCGTGCAAACTGAAATAAACTGTTTTTTATAATTTATTGCCAACATTCGAAAATTACAGATACGAGGATAAGGAATAACTCTCTGACCAATGGCGTCTGGATAATACCCTCTGTGTGCTTCATATGCATTGCAATCCATTTCAATCATCATTTAAGATTACTTGGTGGTCAATAATGCTGAAGTAATAAAGGGTGGCCCAGTGGTTACAGTTTAGGGTACCAGGATTGTTGCAGAGAGGCGCGGGTTCGATCTCAGCTCTGTGCGCCAGTTTCTGGTCAGAATCGGCAAAGAGACCGGGCAGAATCGAAGCAATGAGTTGCGTGTTTGAGACCACAACAAGCAGTGAATGATCTGTGATGTTAAGACTCGGCGACAGGCCTAATGGCCTAATCAACGTTGAAACTGCTATTACTATTTCTATAATGAAAATGTTGTTGGGCTGACAGGTCCGTTGACAGCTCCGCTCGGAGTGTGTGCGCTGTATCACCTGAACATCGACAGCCCTCACGAGCCCCATGTTCCTGACACGCACATAGCCATGATATGCATGCTGGAGGGTCAATTATACGGCCTGGCCAGCTTTCAACCACTTAAGCAATCGGTTATTCACGTGTGATTCAGTTTCTTGCTGATATTATTTTAATTTTTTCCTATGCAATATAACTTTTTCTATGAACATATGTTCCTACTGAATAAATAAATTGCAGACGTGCTATTAAGCACGTTTGCCAAGTCAAAGAAAACAACACTCATTCATAAAAGAAACGAATAAATTTATTACTGATGAAGCGCTGGAGAAATCGCTTTATACCATCAGAATCATAAAATATAACTGATTGCATAGATTTAGTTGCAAACTAACAAGTTTTTCCTAGGTTCAAGATTACACTCGACCAATCTACGGAAGAGATGGCTACTACATGATCCCGACGCTTGCCAGACCCAAGAGTGTTGGTTCGATCACGCTTAGGTCGAAAAATCCTTTCGATCCACCAATCGTAGATCCCAACTGCCTCAGCCATCCTGATGACGTCGAGCTCATGATCAAAGGTAAACGAGAGCAATGCATTTCCAAATAAATTTTAGCCTATCTTATTCTTTGGTGACATTTTAAGCAAAATATTTCTGGAATTTAGAGTGATACTTAAATACTAACGTTTATTTTTGTATTAATATTGCCACATCATTTGTATACCGGTAAATACTTCGAAAAAAGCTACCCAAATACCCCGAATCTGTGAGAAATGACTCAAAGACGAGGAGAAAGACTTAGTCGATTCCAATCCATGAATAAACTTTTCGTTGGGTGTGAAGGTACACTTAAAGATAAGCAGTTGGGTTAAGATAACAGCTTTGTAGCGGGGAACCACTAGCATATGTACTGATCGTGATCAAAAGTCTACTGTGCATTGCGCGTGTATTTTCATATTTTGTAAGTCATATATTGTGATAAAGAAAACAATATGACTTAATATTTTAATGAAAAAACATCGGAAAACAAGTTATTCGAAGTTTACACCCATCTGCTTTGGTGTAGATAAATTGATCTGTTCACAAATTAAATTATACTTTCCATTAACGTATCACAAGCTTAACGAGGTACATGTTACGTCACAATGACGTCTCTAGTCGAAGCTCCTGGAACGACAGGTATTCCTTCCTCTTCAAGCTTATTCCTTTGTAGAGTATTAGATAGCTTTAGAACGTCCAATTTTCTGCACAAATAATTAACTTAGTTACAATGGCTCACTCAATGCAAATGTAATCTTGAATCCTAAGCCAGACGTATTGATAATAACTAAAAGCAGGTGATGGCGCTAGAAGGGTTCAGGCAGTCAATTGAGGCATGGTCTAACCTCGTCGTATATATACATAGTCACCGTATACACTTATAGTCACATATATATACATGTATAGTCACCGCACACTTGCTGAAGTAGGATTTTAAGCTTCAGGCACAATGGTGATCAGAAATCGCAAGGATTTTGCTTATCAGGGATGGAAAAATCTCATGGCAATGTATCACACAATAAAGGCGGATCGGCAGGAGAGGGAAACAATTAAATGATACGTTGAGCACTCGATAGAGCGGTGTTATAATCCTTTATGAGATAGCGAGCGATTGTCCAAATGTCAGCCAATCTCGCATGACTGATGGTCTCTTCTGTCTGGTCTGAATCCAGTCTCTCTCTTCTTTTTCAAAAACTATAATTGTCGGAAACCTTTTCTCAATATAGGTGCAAAACTCTATAACAGTTTATTAATTATGATGCGAGTGTTTTGCCGCGAATAAATGAATGGAAAAAATCCAGTAAATTATAAATTCAACCTTCCTATAAATAAATAATCTTAATTAATACGGGCAGCTTAATTAATTAAATAATTAATTAATTATTAGGCTGTATTAATTATATATTAATACAGCTTGCTCATAAACGAAGAAATTTTTTCACCCATTTTTCTTTTTTTCCTGACCAAGCCTATTGTCTCACTCGAGGAAGTCACTGGTGCTTGTTAGAGTATCAAATCATATACTATTTAATGAACATTTCTTTTCAGTTATTGAGAGATTTGCGCATCTAATCTAACAAAAATGTGCCATATTTTTATCGGTGTTTTTTATTGAACAGAGTAATGCATAATTTTTGCAGCTTCTAAGGCCTCGCGCAGGCTGGGGAATGCCAAGATATTCCGAAGTGTACTCGGTGCTGAAGCTTTTAATGAGGTAAATCTATAAAAATTTAATTAAACTCTGTTCTTCTTATAAAAATTCTAGCTAAGAGGTTTCTTCTAGGTTTCTTAATTTCATATTGACCAGCGCATTTATTATTATTTATTGTTGTAAAAGCTACTTGCACCGTTGATAGGCGTTTCTCAGTAAATATAATCCTTTCGATTTAGGAATTCCGTTTACTTGGATCTCCTTGTTTCAAATTTCTGGCAAAGTAAGAAAATGTTAATACAAAGAAGTTTTGCTAAAAACAAATTCTAACAATAATTCCCAATAAACTGCAGAATAATTCTCACATAACTCTCGCTTCGAGAATTGAAGGATATTCAATTATTTTAAAATCGGTAATAATTATTAAGTACCTAATATACAAAAATTATTCTAACTTCCTTTCTGCCGGTCTTGTCATACTGCATGATGAGACTTTTGGAATAAAATGTTAAAATCCAAAAAAATATCGATGATTTCGATACTAGTGAATTTATTAGAATAATTAAAATCAAATTCGGTTATTATAATGGAAGAAAATAACTAGAAAATTAGTCAAATTTCCATATGACACATTCCGAAGATCAACTTCATCGCCAGTTAATAAATTACAAAATATGATTTAATCAACAGGACCGTGATATTTATTTATATGATAAGAAACTGCTTGAAACCAAAATTAATGATGAGAATAAGAGGACAGTAACTAACTAACATCAACAATTTCATGCTGATAAGAACTACGCTCAGGAGTACGCTCAGGCCTCGCCTACCTATACCCTTCCCACCCTCTTGGCCCCTACACCTCCCCCTCTCCACCCGCCTCACGGTCGATCCCATGATTCCCCCACCACACGTCTGTCTTTCCCTCGCCAGCTGCAGCTCAGCTGTTCCTCAGCCGGAATTTTCGAGGGAACTTTACTATACTCAACTCAACTCAGGTTTGTATGTTTCTCCGTCCTTTTCTGTATTTTTCTCCGTCCTTTTCTCCGTTCAAGAGAACTAGTTCGTGCATTTAATAATGGCTGGACAGAAAATAAAAAAGATAGTCAAAAAGCCCTCAACGGCCTCTAGAGGAAAGCCGCCTACGGCCTCTAGAATACAAAATAAAACCAAATCAGCCCAGCTAGAGATGAAAGTTTGCATGTACTGCAAAGAGGTCTTTTTGAGCGAAGTCCAGACGGTCACCTGTGAACGATGTGAAGATCTCATTTGTATCAGCTGTTCGAAGTTGAGCTCTAAGGAGTACACATTTCTCCAGAAATCTAAATTGCTTCATTGGTTTTGCCGTGATTGCGAAAAACCAACTCTTGGTGCTCGAAAAAGAGAGGAGTTGGTGGAAGAGCACGGCAATGAGTCGAAATTGTTGAATGATGTAGTAAACTCCTTGAGTGAGATGGTGCGCTCGCTGAGTGACAAA
>NW_025935413.1:0-16675 GCF_000764305.2 Hyalella azteca | reverse complement strand
GACAAGTGTTGTTTGTAAGCTGATGGAATCTGTTGTGAGGGATAGGATTATCGATCACTTGACTGCTCACCATCTCATATCAGATTGTCAACATGGTTTTATTGCCGGCAGTTCCTGCACTACTAACTTATTATCTACGTTGAACGATTGGACTCGCCTGCTGGACGAAAGGGAGCCAGTGGATGTATTGTACCTCGATTTTGCCAAAGCATTTGACAGTGTTCCGCATGAGCGGCTGTTGCGTTAGATGAAGTGAATTGAGGGAAACGTACTCCAATGGATCATAGATTTTCTAGTAGGTAGACGACAACGTGTCAGTATTAACGGAACCGTGTCAGACTGGGCATCAGTGCGCAGTGGCGTGCCACAAGGAAGCGTTCTGGGGCCTATTTTGTTCGTTGCTTTTATAAATGATCTGCCAGAAGTAGTGCCCAGCGTGTGCTCCATGTATGCCGACGACACAAAAGTTTATAATTCAGTGAAGGATGCGTCTAATAAAGCGCGATTACAAGATGATCTTGACAGTTTAGTTAACTGGGCTGATACGTGGCAGCTACGGTTCAATGCTGACAAGTGTAAAGTACTTCACCTCGGGAAGAACAATGAACAGCAAGATTACAGTATGAGAAGACAAGGTTGCAACGATAGAGTAATGATTGAAAAGTCTAGTGTGGAAAAAGATCTCGGAGTTTATGTCGACAAGGAGCTGAAATTTTCTAAGTATGTTGAAACGCAAGCTAACACATCCAACAAACTTCTTGGACTAATCAGACGCTCATACGAGTTCCTAGATGCAGAAGCGATGAAGCAGTTGTTTGTTGCTGTCGTGCGCCCGAGTCTAGAGTTTGGAAACGTTGTGTGGTCACCGAGATTTGAAAAGGACAAAAATTTAATAGAAAATGTTCAAAGGCGTGCAACAAGGATAATTCCAGGTTTGAAGGGCAAGTCCTAGTGAGAAAAATTAAAGGTTATGAAGCTTCCAAGCCTCAGATATCGACGTCTGCGTGGGGACCTCATTGAAGTATACAAGTATACTCATGGTTTATACAAGGTCCCAGAAGGATTGTGGGTACCTCATTGAAGTATACAAGTATACTCATGGTTTATACAAGGTCCCCGATGGATTACTAGAATTTGAAACAAGAACCAAAACCAGGGGCCACGGCTATAAAGTAAAAAAAACGGCGCTGCAACTTCTCCATGCGACAACATTTCTTCTCGCTTAGAATCACCGACATATGGAACAGCCTCCCCGATGACATCGTTTGCGCTCCAAGTATGAACGCGTTTTTAACGGACCAGGCAATAAGTCCAGCAGCTATCTCAATCAATCGTCAGCTATGGAAAGATCGGGTTCCAAAGGCCGGATCCCTTGTGAATCAAGTCACGAAAAGTTCAAGAATCGGCAACAGGCCATGGGCCTATTTCTTCAACGCCGACACTTCTATTCTATTCTATAAGAACAGACTAGATAAAGATATGGAGAAATATATGTTCAGACTTGAAATGCCTAGCACCATATCGAACCCGGTGGAAGTCTAGTAGCTACTTCAAACTGTCGTCAGTCATGAAAAGATCCCATCAAATGACACTATTTTAGATCTTCTTTGAACAAGGCACGAAAAGGAAAAGAATCGGCGACAGGCCACATCAGGCCTACACTTCAGCGCTGACATCACTATGTTATGTAATGAATTACTTTCAAATACTCTTCATCTGATTACAAATGTTGATTGACATTTGGATCAATGATGGATACTCTGCTCCACTGGAAGTCGGAGAGAAGAGGATATATACTCGAATTTAAAGTTCAGTTGCCAAGACCAAGTAGAAAGATTTTATACTTAAAAAACTATAATAACAAAGATATAATTGCTTCGAGAATACGCCTGGACCAACGTAGTAAGGCAGGGACGTCGAAAGCCCTTAAATAGTCCAGCGGCCATCACTCCAAAGAGCTACAGGTTCTCGAGTATACCATATACATATACATCCAGGATGAGGTCACATTCCAAATAACAAATATGGAGACCAGATTATGCACCTTCTAAGTATATAAAAAATATTTGTCTTAATAATTCATTCCATTCCCCTATACCCAGAGGTGGGCAGTAGAGCGCTACATGTAGCGGCCGCTACATTTTCAGTAGCGGTAGCGGCGCTACATTTAAAGCAATGTAGCGGTAGCGGTAGCGCTCGCTACATATTTAAGTAGCGATACGAGGTTTTGCCGCTACAGCGCTACCGCTACATTTATAGATAAAGCCTTTAAATTTTACTTAATATTATTAAATATTATTTAAAAACCAGCATGATACATAATACTAATTACAGAATAAAACTGTACGAAAGATTTCGGTGTAATGTTGTCAACCTCAGCCTGTTACTAGTGTCAACATGTTAGTTGTTACTTGTTAAGTTCCTCGTGCATCCATCCGCTTTCCGCACCGACAAGTGTGGGGTTCGCATACATTTGCGCCAACTCGAAGAGCAATTGAGACGCGGAAGGAGCCGGGATCTAGAAGTGTTCCAAGAGCATCCGAAGGAAAAGCGTGAAGCCACAAGCCACTCTCTCTCTTCGCCGCCGCAAGTAGACGAGCCCTGGATATTTAGTCCGCCGCTTCCAAAAGCCGCGCCGCGGAGGCCGCAGCCACAGGCCCATCCCAAGTCCGGAGTTTATCCAAGGCTCGGAGTTTATGTCGACAAGGACCTGAAATTTTCTAAGCATGTCGAAACGCAAGCTAACACAACCAACAAACTTCTTGGACTTGCGAGCTCATACGAGTTCCTAGATGCAGAATCGATGAAGCAAATCTTTGCTACTGTCGTGCGCCCGAATCTAGAGTTTGGAAACGTGTGGTCACCGAGATTTGAAAAAGACAAAAAATTAATAGAGTATGTTCAAAAACGTGCAACAAGGATAATTCCAGGCACAGAGGGCAAGTCCTCTGAATAAAGATTAAAGATTTTGAAGCTTCAAAGCCTCAGTTATCGACGTCTGCGTTAGGACCTCATTGAAGCATACACGTATACTCATGGCTTAGACAAGGTCCCCGAAGGATTACTAGAATTTGAAATAAGAACCAATAGCAGGGGCCACGGCTATTAACTAAAAAAACTGCGCTGCAACTTCTCCACGCGACAAAATTTCTTCTCGCTTCGAATCACCAACTTGTGGACCTGCCTCCCCGATTACATCGTTGGCGCTCCGAGTATGAACGCGTTCAAGAACAGACTAGATAAAGCAATGGAAAAATATATATTTGGACTTGAATTGCCTAGCACCATATCGAACCCAGTGTATATCTAGTAGCTATTTCAAACTATCGTCAGTCCTGAAAAGATCCGGTCAAATGACACCATTTTAGATCTTCTGTGAACAAGCCCGAAAAGTAAAAAAATCGGCTAACAAAGCCGAGGCCTACTCTTCAGCGCCGACATCACTATGTTATGTTATATTTCTGAACATGTGTATTCATTTTTGAGATATATTTTATCAGACGCATTACTTATCTGAAAATTCCGGCTATGTTTCTCGGACATTTTCTGTGTTATCTAATTTCTGAATTCGGGTTCAACTGTTAAAAAAAAATTGATTCAACTGTCGTTACATGTTCTGTTGAATGGTGTTGCCAAGACCGCTTACACATATTATCTAGGCAGTCATGGTTTCATGAGTACTTAAAATTAAGTCGGTGGACAAAATCAATTTATTGCGATTTAAAGATTCATCGCAAATTGATTTGCAATAAAACTTAATGACGGGAAGATAATTTCTGATAACTGGTTTCCTCTTACTTATCTTATTTACACTTGTTATGCTAATTTACCGTAGTTATGAACTCATCCAGCAAAGTGATGTTCTTTTAAATGATATCGAATTCCTGCTTCATTTTCTTGTAGCACCGTTCCGAGGGTTTGGGGGACCCATCGGCGTGGAGGAGATTCCTTGGGTGCCTCCGGCGGGCCGCGTAGCCATCAGAGCGGGCGAGGAAATGGGACTGAAGAAAATCGACTACAACACGGACACAAACATTGGTGAGAGCTCAGTCTGCTGAACGAAACCTTTAAAGCCGCGCTAGCTTCAGATTAGGTGGTGCCTGGGCAAATCGACTACAACACGGACACGAACATTGGTGAGAGCTCAGTTTGCTGAACGAAATCTTTGAAGCCGCGCTAGCTTCAGATTAAGTGGCGCCTGATAGTTGGTTCACGAGAAATTATTAGTAGGTCCACGACAGCTTTCGAAATCGTTTATTCTGAATTATTTAAAGAATAAATCATTATTGGACTTTGGTAAAAATTCAAGCCGCCTTTTAGGACCCCAGAGTTTCTTCTGTTTGTTCGGAGTGAATCACCAAGTGTGAAGAGGAATTTGAGTCACTCGAATTAATCAGTTGCGCATTCTAGGACGGCTGCTACTCGCTGCGGTGAAGAATAGTGCAAAGGTGTGATTAGGTATCGAATGATTCGCTGGACACTCACTACCTTAATTAAACAGGAATTATCTGTTTGATTTTCGACTGGATATTTCTCAGGCTTTCTCAGAAATGATATTTCACAGACTTTCGTATACTGCTTTTTAATTTCTTGTACCAGAGCAAGTCTTCACAGTAATGAAATAAATTCGACATTCGCCTTTACAGTGTACCTGCAATCACGTAAAAAAAACAAAGAACGAGACACATTTTCTTTTCATCAATTTAGTTTGTCACAAAGTCTAGGTATACGAACACAAACTATGCAGTAATGGTTGTAAAGATGAAAAACGGTGACTCTTGTCATCCAAATGACTAATTCAATTTTGGAAGCTTCAAGTTCAATATTATTGAGTCGTCAAAATACAGGGCAACTTTGCGACGAACTTCACTGCGAAAACAAATCATTGCATGAGACAAACTGGATATAAAACACACCCAAGAACATGAATGATGATAATTTGAATGCAAAACCTGGAACAAACTCAGAATAAGTGGAAGATAAACCCAAAACATTTGTCTTACTGCATATTGATAGCTTCTTTATTGTTAACCATGACTGACGTTTGATATTATAAATCATCAAATTCTTCACAGTTTCGTACGTTTCTGAACCGAGCGTGAGCGCCACAACAATCTATGCTAATAAACCTTCGTTTTTATATCACTTCTCAGGCAGTTCTTTATACCAAATAGCAACCAAAAACAGAGAACGAATTTCATCAGCCGACGCCTTCTTGTTGCCGGGTCTTCAACGACGAAACCTTAAACTGCAAATCAACTCTCAAGTGATACAGGTAAAAACAGTAGCGAAAACAATATTTATTTCTTTTTAAATCCAGCTCGGAAATATAATGGCTGGGTTTGTTCTGATTTTATGCAATCTACATCTCAAAGTTAAACACTTAAAATGCAACATTCATGTAAAAGGTTCTATCCACAATTTGGCCTGAAAATTTTTCTTGCACGCCAATGACATCCACGATCAAGCAACGTATACGAGCGTACCTCGAGCGTTTGGCGTCGAGGCCATTTTTATTTATTAATTATTGTGGTGTGAATGAGCTCTAGTAAATGTTGGACGTACCTCACTAGACGAAGCTGAATATACTCGATATACGAGCATAATGCAATAAAAATTCTTATTACAAATAAAATAAGTTTGATTACAAAGCTTCTATTCAACTGTCGCATGAAATAACTCCTCTACCTTCGCCATAAAGGTCTTGAACAAAATGCTCTTTCCAGTCTGTTGAAAACTTTGGGGGTTGTGGGAGTTAACATCTCGCACCTGTGCGAATTAGTTCAGTTGTAGCTCTTTTAAGGAGGTTCTATTTGCGTTGTTATGTTCCAAATAAAAAATTGTATAATCCAGTTTGCGTTAGATGTGACAGTATTTTTTAACGTGATTTTTAAGCGGACATCAATATTTGAACTTAGTTCACAGGTTAGGAACTATTATTTTTATAAGCTAGAGATAAAGTTACAAATTCGACTGTCGACGTTCATTGCGTACTACTTTTCAGATTATCCTGAATGCTGACAATCGAGCCATTGGAGTGAAATATGTTCACAACAATGAGGTGAGATCATGTTAAATTCTTTTATATAAATAATTTTTATGCTTATCAGAATTGCTCTTCAGAGAAATTTAATACGGAGTGAATAATTCAATAAATAATGGCGAGTGTAGAGACTTTAAAGACGATCAGGCTTCATTTTATTCTATTGTAGGAAGCTCAATGTTATCCGATCAATGTTTGCCGGGGAAAATAACATAATGTGGCAACGTATTCTTTACTATAGCTAGATTAGGGGTTCAACCACGATGCACGGTAATGAAAATAAATTTTGGTTTATTCTCAAGCCTTTTCATAAATTTGTCAGGCACAGATTGAATTTTTTCTTGGCCAGGTGAAGCGGGCGTTCGCTCAACGGGAAGTGATAATATCGGGCGGCGCAGTTGATACTCCCAAGCTGCTGATGCTGTCGGGGATCGGACCCCGTGAACATCTGGAAAAACTCGGGGTAAATACAAAACACAGATATACTTTGTTACTTCGATCTGCATTTATCGTGGCTTCAAAATATCGCGCTTTCTTCATGATTCATAAGCAAAAACAAATGCGATTACTGAACGTTGTAAGCTGGTTCGCTATTATTCTCAATAGAAACCAAGCCAAATTTAGGTTTTCGTAATTTGAAATTTTTCTTAATTATAGAATGTACTATCAGAGTTTGTATCGCACTGTCTCTTCGGTGTTGATATCGCGCTACTTTATCAGTGCTGATATTGCACTGGCTTATCAGTGTTGATTTCGCACTGCCAAATCAGTGTTTATCTTTAATGTTCACGAAAAGTCGTATTCAATATGTGGCAAAAATAAAATAAAATATCTCTTGGAAACCTAATCTTTTAAGTTCCCAATCGAAATAGAAGTTAAATTCATAAAATTTAAACACATATGAAAGTTTGTAATAAACGTTACTTACTGATCATCGATAAAGCTTGCATTTAAAGAGTTGCTTCTACCTAACTATACGTAAAAAATGATTTAATTAGCACTTATTGATGTCATTTACATCCTTTCACCCTAAAATATACAGGCTTATATATCTAAGTATATGGAAAAAAAATTAAATTGCTCCGCTTTTTGCTAACCGTATTAACTATGGCAACTGAAGGAATGCTGTTATTTTGGTTATTTATAAATTAAAACGCTTCACGTTCATTACATAATGAAGTCATGGATATTTTGAATATGCTTACACAAGTGTGACGATTGTGCGATGTTTTTTTTGCAATCATTATTATGATATGAAATACGCTTCTGTTTCCTGAATAGTGTTGAAATTTCATTGAATCTGTTCCTACAGAATCATCACTTGATTATTAATGTCCAACATACCTGAAATAGAATATTGAGCTTGTTTTTTTGAGTTATGATCTAGATTATCAGAAGATGGAAGGTAATATTCATTCTGAACTTTCTTGTACCAATAATAACTTTCCACCGGCATGCTTCGTCGTTTCCTGTGTTTTGCAGAAGTTTTGTATATCAGATAACGTAATAACGCTATCTATGTGCGTGTTATATAAGATATTAGAAACATTAGTACGAATATAATTTGCCCCAACAGATTAAAACTCGAGTCGACCTTGCGGGGGTTGGACAGAACCTACAAGATCACGTAATGGTTCTGGGATTAAGTTGGACCATCAATCCCAACATCTCGACTTCTATCTTTGCACGGATTGGTAAAAGTGCCATGCTGGACTATAGAGAGAGGAGATCAGGTAAATGACATAATCCGGGAAAGTAGCAATTCCATTTGTTTGCAATATTTTATATGTTTTCTCTTTCTGACACTGCTGCTGGTCTATTTTAGAACAAGAAAATTATCTCCTGAATATTTTAGAATGTTCACTGAAATTTCCATTCAATGATAGGAGTGGCAAATTCAAAGTGGTTAGATTTCAAGACATTCCCAAACAGTTTTACTCAAATAATATGATTTTCATTAATAGAATAATTTATTAACTTTAAAAATAATATTAAATTCTATCATGCTCGTAAATGACCTTACAATCATATTTCACAGTCAGCCCCGTTGATTCTTATGAGCGGAATGAAAACATTGGATTCAAGTTTACTTTGCATTATTAGATCCACGTAGCTTTCCATGAGAGAAAATCGTACAACTGAAATAAACTGTCTTGGATAATTCATTACGAGCATAAGAGATACCAGTATAAGGAATAACTCTCTGACCAATGGCGTCCAAATAATACCCTCTCATTGCTTCATATGCATTGCACTCCATTACAATTAGAAACTGAAATTATTTATAGTGTTCAATAATACTGAAGGAATGAAGGGTGGCCCAGTGGCTTCAGTTTAGGGTACCAGAATATTGTTGCAGAGAGATTCGGGTTCGATCCCAGATCTGTGCGCCAGTTTCTGGTCAGAATCGGCAAGGAGGCCGGGCGGTTATAAGCGCAGCAGAATTACAGCGATGATTAACGTGTTCGAGACCACAACAAGCTGTGAATGATCTGCGATGTTAACAATCGGCGACAGGTCTAATGGCCTAATCAGCGTTGAAACCGCTTTTACTATTACTTTAATGAAAATGTTGTTGGGCTGACAGGTCCGTTGACAGCTCCGCTCGGAGTGTGTGCGCTGTATCACCTGAACATCGACAGCCCTCACGAGCCCCATGTTCCTGACACGCAAATATACATGTTTTGTATGCTGGAGGGTCAATTATACGGACTGGCCAGCTATCAACCACTTAAGCAATCGGTAAATCATGTGTAATTCAATTTTCTGCTTGTATTATTTTGATTTTCTCCTATGCAATAAACCTTTTTCAATGAAAACATGTTGCTGCAGAATAAATATTTTGCAGACGTGCAGCTCACGTCTACAAAGTCAAGAAAAAAAAACAATACACATGCATAAAACAAACAAACGGGAAAATGTATTACTCATGGAGCGCAGGAGAAATTGCCCAGCTTGTTTCCGTTTTCATTATGAATTGATTTGTATACGCTTTACACCATCAGAATCATAGAATGTAACTGACTGCATAGATTTGGTTGCAAATTAACCAGGATTTACTAGGTTCAAGATTACACTCGACCAATCTACGGAAGAGATGGCTACTACATGACCCCGATGCTCGCCAGACCCAAGAGTGTTGGATCGATCACGCTTAGGTCGAAAAATCCTTTCGATCCGCCAATCGTAGACCCCAACTGCCTCAGCCATCCTGATGACGTCGAGCTCATGGTCAAAGGTAAACGAGAGCAATGCATTTCCAAATAAATTTTAGCCTATCTTCTTCTGTGGTGACATTTTTATTTCTAAAATTTAGCATGATACTTCAATATTAATGTCTATTTTTGTATTAGTATTGCCACATCGGTTTTAACCCGGCAAATACTTCAGAAAAAAAACTCCCGTTGACCCCAAATCTGTAAAAAAAGACTCTAAAAATAGAAAGACTAATAGGTTTAGTCGATTCCCTTCCATGAATATACTTTCCGTTGGGTGTGATGATAAAGATAACTCAAGAAAACCCGCTTGGGAAAGTTAAAAGCGTGCTCGGAAGCGAACAAATTATTACACCCATTTTAAGCTCATTTTCTCATATATTAAAATACAGGCGCTACTGTGCTCGTCATGTCCGTCCGTCCGTGACTTCCTTTCACGAGAAAATGCGCTCTCTGTCACTCACTGCAGCGAGTAATGATCAAATTTTTTTTCTGACCAAGCCTATTGTCTCACTCGAGGAAGTCACTGGTGCTTGTTAGTCAGCCGTGACTCGCAAAAGAGAGTATCAAATCATATACTACATATTTAATCAATATTTGTTGTCAGATTTTGAGAGATTTTCGCATCTACGTAATCTAACTGTGTCATGTTTTTATTAGTGCATCTTATTGAACAGAGTAATGCATAATTTTTGCAGCTTCTAAGGCCTCGCGCAGGCTGGGGAATGCCAAGATATTCCGAAGTGTACTCGGTGCTGAAGCTTTTAATGAGGTAAATCTATAAAAATTAAATTAAACTCTGTTCTTCTTATAAAAATTCTAGCTAAGAGGTTTCTTCTAGGTTTCTTA
Organism: Hyalella azteca; assembly: GCF_000764305.2. Taxonomy (NCBI): domain Eukaryota; kingdom Metazoa; phylum Arthropoda; class Malacostraca; order Amphipoda; family Hyalellidae; genus Hyalella; species Hyalella azteca. The sequence goes on along the minus strand of NW_025935413.1, from coordinate 6,568 downwards.
ATTGCATTTTGACCAGCGCATTTATTATTATTTATTGTTGTATAAGCTACTTGCACCGTTGATAGGCGTTTCTCAGTAAATATAATCCTTTCGATATAGGTTTTCCTCGATTTATGAATTCCGTTACCTCAGATCTCCTTGTTTTAAATTTCTGGCAAAGTAAGAAAATGTTAATAAAAAGAAGTTCTGTTAAAACCAAATTCTAACATTAATCCCCAATAGAGTGCAAAATAATTCCCACATAACTCTTGTTTCGAGAATTGAAGGATATTCAATTAATTTAAAATCGGAAAGAATTAATAAGTACCTAATTTTAAAAAAAATTATTCTAACCTCGTTTCTGCCGGTCTTGTAATACTGCATGATGAGGCTATTGAAATAAAATGTTAAAATCCAAAAAAATATCGATGATTTTGATATAATTGAATTTATTAGAATAATTAAAATCAAATTCGATTATTATAATCGAAGAAAAGACCAGAAAATTAGTCAAATTTCCATATGACACATTTCGAAGGTCAATTTCATCGCCAGTTCATAAATTACTTAATAAAATTTAACCAAATTTGATATTGATTTATATGATAATAAACTGCCTGAAACCAAAATTAATGAAGAGAATAAGGGGGCAGTAACTAACTAACATCAAAAATTTTATGCTGATAAGAACTATAAGATTTTTCCAGACCAGGTATCTGTTTACAAATGTCAAGGTTATCTAAGAAACACAAATCAGGAGCATCGTAGGCAATACGAAAATAGTCTAAAAATTTATATCGTAATACTGTTCAGAGTCAAGGCACAAAGCTTAATGAGGTGCGAAATAAGGCTTCCGTTACGACAGCTCCTTCCCCGATGTACTCCAATGATCGGACATGGAAGTTAGGTGACGTCACACCGACATGCGCAGCACAATGCGCACGCGTCTTTTTGTTGAACCAGATCGAGCTAGAGGACCGCATATTGGCTGTACGAATATGCTTTACCCTGAAAACGAACCATTATTAATTCAATCTATTGACCAACAACACATGTGGTAAATATTAGGGAAATATTTCATGGATTAGATTAATAACTATTTGAACATAGTTTCAGAATCGCCGTAAAAGCATGGTATTATGCCGTGAATAATTTTAATCTCAAGAACAACTTCAGAATATTACTGCGACATGCAATTCTTAATTTGAGTAAACACGAGATCGACGGAAACCCACTTATTGAAAAACTATGACACAAAAATCCAAATCTAGAATGGAAGGGTTGGATAAGGTGGATAAAATTATTTTTCTGCGGCGTATAAATGACTCCTTTCAATGATATGCATCTAATTTAGGTAAAAATGGAATATACATACGTTATATAAGCCAATGATCAAGCCAGTAAAAAAGAATTCCGAAATACAGATGTCCGGCAGCTACCGTAGGATTTCGTTCGTTCAAAACGCAAAAAATCTCATCAAAATATAACGTTCTAGAATATTCATCCGAAATTGTAAACGAATTTTCACGTAATATCCTTTCTATCATAGGTTACTTTTTGACCGCGTTCAGATGAATGTTACAATTCTCTAATCTTTATTCACCAACAAAAGAAACATAATTTCGCACTGCTTCTCTGCAGCCGGTTCCTGACTGCGCGCATTTCGAGTTCGAGTCAGACGCTTACTGGCGGTGCTACGTGCACGGCTGGAGCACCGTTTCAGGGCACATGACGAGCACCTGCAAGATGGCTCCCGACTCCGACCCCATGGGCGTTGTTACACCTAGACTAAGGTACGACTGAAATATTGTTATAGTATAAAGCGATAATGAACAGTTTCCTAGTGGAGTAACTAGCAATGATTCATGTCGTATTGAAGGCAGAGCACCCGTTGCCTATTATTTTAACTTTTTAACTAGCCCTTAAGCCAACGCTCAGCCTAAGCATGCGTAACTACACTCAGCCTCAGAGCTACGAAGTCGCAGACCACGCTAGAAACAATGCATGCCACACCGGTTCCGCAACGGCATAGAGCCATATCGTTAAGTGTCTGCAGCCACGGCTCAAGTCAATATTATCTCCTTACACTTGCAACCTTAGCATGGCCTTACCTTCACACTTACACCGCTTCTCCTGTTTGCTCTATCCAATGAAGTTAGGTAAAGGTGCTTATACACGGGGCGATTAGTTGAGTCGAAAGGTCGACGCAAGTCATGCAACTAATATTTGTGATGATTGACTTCTTCAGAGGTGGCAAGCTGTTGCATTGCACACAGAGCAATGTTGCTAACTCTGACCCAGAGTTAGTTGTTTTCAGCCAGTCAAGACTCAAGCCACAACTCACAAGTGTGCCCAGTAGCGGCTCGGCCTTCGTAGTGAGTATAGCAGCGTTACTCTATCTCATAGCCGCTGTACTACGCACAGCTGTGGCGCTCTCACTTGCTTCCACCATGCAGACACCGCACACGCCAACCTCCAACGTCGCACTAGCGCTGGGGAACTGTACTGACTGTAATACTGTACCGAAAACACTCTCCTCGTCGTGTATACTATAGACTCTCAGCTGGCAAAACTGTAGTCGACGCAACTAATCGCCTCGTGTATAAGTTACCTGGAGGTTTGCTTGGATGGAGAGTCGGGATAAGTCTGGAGGTAGGGACATGCTAAAAAGTCATTACATCACATGATATTTATGAGCAGCTACGGTCACGGCATTCCATTTTCCTCAATGCCATGGCATTCAATTTTCCTCAATTTTCTATCTTGTACTGGGAAGAACAAAGTAATATTTTATGAACGTGTATATATTGTATGTTTCAAAAAAGTATACTTGCGCCATAGAAAGTACACTTCTATATATAACCATTTATAGAAGTATATATATTTTTTTAAATTGACTTTTCATATATGAATTGCTTCGAACAATAATGAATGGTCCTAAACAGTCATATGTGCATACATTACTCCTATGTAACTAATCACACGTAGCAATGACAGCTCTTCGCGAACCATATGTCTCTTTTGCACTATTATAGCACTAGTATATTTGGACGACTATAGCCGTTCGTACTAATTGGACTAACATGAAAAACTAAGGCGAGCGTGAATGTGTTGATCAACAGAATCTGAACTACACCGACTGGTAAGTTTTTTCCTTTGGCAGAACTTTCTGGTGCAAAGAGAACTTCATTTTCAGGCTTAATTTCAAGGTTACAGGAGGATGTAAAGTTCACAATTTATTGAGGTGGCATTGTAAATGGCACAATACGAATTTTTTTATACATTCACTTAGCTTAAGTTCAATTACGTTTATTCTTGCACGTGAGAATTGCTGAAGAATTATTACTGCCATTCTAATTTGGATCCGTTCATAGAAACTTCCTTACATGTTACCTTTTGTTATTCACACGGTGGTGGCGTATGCTCTGATGGCGCCCGCCAAAACATACTTATGTGGCTTTGTACTACGCTTAGATCTTCAGTCTTGAGCAGATAATGCTCAGAAGATATGCTCAATTGCTCATCCTATGACCTATAAGTGTCTCAATTCCAACTAACTGTAAGTCGTGTATCTCTCATATAAGTACTCTGTTAGTCGTGACTCTGTGGATCATTATAGCGCGTAATCACTTTCAAATTAGGTTATAAATGAACTCAACATCAGGTAATACGATACCTATTCTACTATGACTAACTATTCTTCTTATTTTATTATTTTATACGTGAGGGCCGTTACTGAAAATATACCCTAACAATGCAATGCATTGCACTTCGAAAAGAAAACTGTGTCTAAATGCATGATGAGATTGAGTACATTCACTTGGAGAGGTGGAAAAATTCGTATTCAAGTGGTTTTTATATTGATGAATTTGATTTTAAATCGATATATTTACATTTTTGTCTCTGCTTTGAAAACTTCCAGAGTGCGAGGTGTCAAGAATTTACGCGTCATCGACGCTTCCGTTATGCCCTCCGTTCCCTCAGGTAAAAAAGCTGATATTCTTAGTTGAGTTTAATTTATTAATTTCTATTTTATGACGAAGTGCCCCTGCATACAATTCAAGCAATAAAATAATATTTACGCATAATTGTCTGGAACAAAATTTTGTCTGACCCTGAGCCTTATTTTTTTGTGCGTCAGGCAATACGAACGCCCCCACGGTCATGATAGCGGAGAGAGGAGCTGATCTCATCAAAGAAGACTACGGCAAAATATAGTAGACAACCATGCTCTACTGTAGAATAATCTATGCTTTAGCTATCTTAATCGAAAAATAAATGAAGAAACTATGGGTTTCTAAAGGATTCCATGTGTGAAGAAAAGAGATGGGTTCTTAACTTCTTGGATATTTGATCAAAAATGCAGGTATATAGTCAATCTAAATGGCCTTTTAAGAAGTGCACGTCTCTACAAGTGTTCGCGCTAGTATTAATTACGGAACTTTTTACTTGTGATCCTGAGGCAATTATTTATAGAATTGAGTGCAGTGCATTACTGGTTGCACTTTCCTTGAAGCATGCAATCTGAAAGTGCAAAAAATCTTTCTTTGTCACATGCAATCTCTAGAATTTATTCGTTTTATTTTGACACTGATGCTTTTTTGGAGCGAAATTTAGGAATGATTTTATTTCACTAAGAATAAATTCGAGAAAATATCTCAAATCTTGATACTAACGTCATTTTTTAGCTCAAGGTGTGTTAAAAAGCTATAATGTAAATGTTCATTGTTTGAAATGTGGAATAATGGAGTGGGACTAGAATAATATTGCAGCTGCTTCATCCTCAGTTGATTCTGTCATAAACAATTTACGTTCGAGTTATACTGAGAGCTCCAGGAAATTTATTAACATATACTCCATTGTTTGCACAATTAATGGCAGTTGTACTGAGATGAGAATAGCCAGACATGGGTTCGAGCCTTGAGTAGCTGAAATAATTTCTCGGTGTGGCTGATGCAAGGAGGCCGGAGGGCGATTGGTAGCCGTCAATAGGTGGTGTTTTCAGCATGGCCTTGAGTTGATGTCCATAAACAAACTCTGGGTACCTGCTACCTGAGTTGATTTGAGGTCATTTAAAGTAGTTTTGTAATTTGGTTTTATCATTACTATCTCTATTTTATTGTTTTAAAATTTTCCAGAAATGTGAAAATTAATTTTCGAGCCACAAAGGACCGACATCACCACACCGTATATCGACCGGTCGAACGCTTTTTATAGTGAAAAAGTTAATTATTCTGCAGCAATTCATTACAAAAGAATTAATTATGCTCGACTGCCCAGTCCATAAAAACCTTATTAGTGGTGTCGTATTAATAATAATAGTGTCGGTTAGTGTCATATATTGCGTAATATCTTTTTGATTGAATTGAGGATACTAATGCAGGAGCATCATCTTAACGATCAGAGTTGACTTTCGCAGCTGCTGACTATGGAATTAAAATATACGGCGCAAACCATGTGTTTGAAATTTTCGTGGATGTTGAGGATACTTAATTTTTCATTCAAATGTTAATTAAAATGTAGGTTTATTCGTTAGTCAGTGTCTACTCAAAAGTTGCAGAACTAATTAAAAAAAATTCTCTGTTCTACCCTAATATTCATTCATAAATTCATATGAGACGCGGGTCTTTAATGACCAGAGAATCCATTGGTTTAGATTATCTGGATCTATCAATATTATTCAGATGACGTTGGTTGATTAAAATGCAGGTTCAACAAAGTAATTTAATCTATTAACGACGTTTCGAATGCGACAACATTCATTTTCAAGTTATTGGACGCATTGGATACGGAAATTTTGGTGGAAATAAGAGATAATTTAATGGACTGTGGAGGCGTGAGAGATTGGACGACGATTTCACGAGTGCAGCCCCGAAGTAGAGTGGTGTAGGGACAAAATCGATTTAATAAGGCTGAATGTTTCTATTTTTTCTGTTTTTTATATATATATTTATTATGCATACTGATGTCAGAATATTTATCGCTTAGTAAATTGTAGTGTATACTCTGATGACTGAAATGTTTACTGTCCAAGGGAAACGTGAATTTTTATTCGTTTATTTTAATATAACTGAATATGTTTTGCGTGGGTGATCTGTCTAAAGGTGTAAAGGTCTGTTGCAGGTCAACGAACAACCCAAATCCATTCTTAATTATTATGTGATGGTAAGTTAGAACCATGGTTGAACTATACTAGTGTGACTGGAAACACCGCCGCGAAGTAGAAATAGTTATGGGGTAGCATGCTGACTTGACGGTGACTTGCGTATTGGTTTTAACACAAGGGCTAAAGAGCTTTGGTCCGGCTCTAAATTCCCTTGCGTTTGGAGAGAGGGGGAATAAACACGAGGAACTTTTCTTAATATATTGGTGATCTTCGGGCGATACACAATTCCTCTGTACAAGGCACACGATTTATTAGGTCCAAAAGCTCCGGGAAACGGGGTCTCAGCCTTAGGGATAGAACGTCGAAGAATACTAATAAACTACTGAGGACCACAAAAACGGACAGCAAGGATACGGGTACGAGCCGTATCACAAAACTGACGACCTCACAGGAATGGACAGCAAGGATACGGGTACGAGCCGT
>NW_025935412.1:0-352 GCF_000764305.2 Hyalella azteca | reverse complement strand
AAAACAAAGGACATATGCCAAGACTGACGACGTCTATGCTAGAACAAACAACACCTATGCTAAACCAGTAATATACATAATAGATTAGATGACGGTAGGTCTAAGATTCAAAGGCTCTACGGAAAAGTTCTGTTTTTAGGCGTCGACGAAACAACGGCAGCGAAGAAGCAGATGTTACCGATGATGATTTAATGAATATACATGATATGATTGAATGAATGAATGAATATATATGATTTAATTAATATACGCAAGATCAATGAATATACAATGAATATTAGCTTAGATAAAATTGTATTAGATATATAAGCTATAATAATCTTTGGAGTATAATTATAATATAATTTTTCTT
>NW_025935411.1:0-1078 GCF_000764305.2 Hyalella azteca | reverse complement strand
TACTCACTGCAGTGAGTGACAGAGAGCGCATTTTCTCGTCGACGAAAACGTGAAGTCACGGACAGACAGACAGACGGACGGACGGACATGACGTGCACAATAGTGCATTTTTTCCATAAATGAGAAAATGCGCTAAAAATATCTTACATATTCCCACCTGGCAAAACCCCATTCAAAAAGCGAGTAATATTCGGCATCATGGACCGAGTCAAACGCCGTCTCTAACTTGTTGGTGCAGGCGAGCCTAGATAACAATTCGAGTTCAGACTACGTGTGTTCAAACTAGTGCTTGATAAATCCAAAATTTATCTTAAGAATAAAGATAACGCAAACAATAACAATAATGCCAACGATTAAACATGAAAAAATTCGTATAGACGACCTAATTTTCTACGAACATTCCGTTACGACAGCGTAGCCGAAAAAACGCTTGAACTGCATTTAGTGTTTTTGCTCAACAATTTTGTAATGACTTGAAAAATGGAAGTTGAAATTTTAAAAATTCAAATAGTTATTGCAGAGGAATTATTTTTAGGTTGAACGTGGCGAATCGGCAGCAGTTATATAATAATTTTTTTGCTTAGGGTTCTTTGGGTTCTATTAGCACGTTGACTTCGAAGTGGTACATATGCGTACCACGAAATGTATTTCTCCAGGACGTAGTGGTACATAATTCAGGTTGCCTAAAATCGACCAAATCCGAGAACGAAAAAGGCCGATGACTCAATATATAGGTACTAGTTTATTTATAGGTTCCGTTATAAAAACTCTATTTATTTTCTTTTTGCAGTATTTAAAATTTAATTAGGAAGCACCCCTAATTTAATTAGGAAACATAAATTTTAGCCAGCCAACGCAATTGAGAAAAACTAAATAACGGAATTTGTCCGGAAAAAATGACCGTCTGGCAACCCTGTTTAAAAACAGTTCAAGAAATGAAATAATAGTACAAGTTGAAGCAATCGTAGTCAACGTGTTAAATTATTAAAATTACCTCTTATATAATTATTAATAAAATTGCCTCCTAGGGTTCTATTCTTAATTTAAATCTAAATTTAATATTTAAACGCATTCTAGG
>NW_025935410.1:44261-45597 GCF_000764305.2 Hyalella azteca | reverse complement strand
CAGCAGAGGTTATGGCCATACCTCGCCATATGTGTGAACGTGCTGTAGGAAACTTCCGAGAACAACTCCAACAGTGTGAAGCAGCTAACAAACACCATCTTCCTGATATTGTTTTCAAAACATAAGTATTTTAAATGGTATGTTATGCTAATCATGAGGAAAATAAACTTTCTTCTTTAAGTACCTGCATTACTCTTTTATTGCGCCTCAAAACTGTTCAATCAGTTCTGTCTCGCCCTATATTAGCTAGCTAACTCATTTAAAATGTATATTGTAATCAATATATAACAAATAGTCAAATAGTTAGACTACTTATAGCCTTATAAGAATTAGCTAAGCTGCTAGCTACATACAATGTATTGCACACTTGATGCCTCTCTACCAAAAACATTCTATTTATTGGAACCTAATACACACTAATGGCAACAAGTTTATATACCAATTTGTCATTCATAGTACATTTATACTAAACCATGAATAACAATACCTCAATATAAATTAAAGACTGCCACTCAATATTGTTAAATATATGAAAAAATAAGAAAAATAAAAAAAAATCGAAAAAATAAAAAAAAATCAAGTGATTTAATCACATGATTTAATCATTTTGATTTAATCATTGCCAACCCTGGATGCTAGTGTAACCCAGTTAGTATCTAGGGGATGCCCTACCTTGTATCACATACGAGAACCAGTAAGCTAGATAAGGGTCCAGCCTGGGCAGCTCAACCTGGAGCCTCTTGAGGCCAATAGGCCTTGTACAAGTAATATCTAATTTAAGTATGCAAACAAGATGGATCTCTTATGGGCAGGGTTCTGAAGAGGCAAAGGATGATGAGGATACATGACAGACAAATAGAGGCACCCTTCACAAATGCAGTCATTACATTAGTCAATTGATCTGCACAGAGCGCCCCTACTTGAGCTGCTGGATGCACCAGTGGGTGCATTTATTGAAGATTTGAGATAAGGTTAGTGCCACAGATTGTTATTCACAGTTAGTCTACAAGGAGATGCTTGTTAGGTTTTAGCTAGTTATCAAAATTCAATTTACTATTGGCAACAATTGAGAATACCTTACACTAGAAGTTATTAAACTAGAATTACATTTGCTTAAGAGCATTAATTGCTGTCAGGTAATCAGAAGTGGCTTAGTCTGCACCTCCATTGGGAACGGTCCTCCTTCAAGCAAGTTTTTTATTGTTAAATTCACCTTCAGTATGGTTAGTGTGTTAGTTAGATTAGTTCTGGGCAGGGAATGCAGATGGCAATGAAGCAATAGGTGATCAATAGTTTCAGCATGCAGGCCACAGTTACACATTGGATTGTCTAGCAT